>NC_045991.1:7374175-7531675 GCF_010909765.2 Amblyraja radiata
CTGAGGTCTAGTATAGGCCTGATGAGCCTTAGGGACACATCCTGGGCTAGTACATGGCCTAATTGCCCTAACCCTAACACTGACCCTAATGCACAGGCTCAAAGCCTACGAACTAGGCCAGGAACAAGGCTTTGCGGCCTACAAATCTAGACACAGGCTGGAAGCCTAACAACTAGGCCGATAACCAGGCTTTTCAGGCCAGAAATACAAGACACAAGCTCAAAGCCTTTGAGCTAGGCCGGGAATGAGACTTGCTCTCCCTCCCCCTCTGAGGGACACCACACCAGGCAGGCCACAGAAGGTAGCCGAGGCCAGTTCATTGTCTATATTTAAGAGGGAGTTAGATGTGGCCCTTGTGGCTAAAGGGATCAGGGGGTATGGATGGAGAGAAGGCAGGTACAGGATACTGAGTTGGATGATCAGCCATGATCATATTGAATGGCGGTGCAGGTTCGAAGGGCCAAATGGCCTACTCCTGCACCTATTGTCTATGTTTCTATCTTTCAAGATGTCAGATTAAATGAATGAAGATTCCCGAAATGCACTCGTCAATGGAAACGAATAAACTGAACATCGGGATTTCAGGCGACTGCTCACGATTATCGAGATTGCAGAAAGATGGTGCGGATTCTACCAGGCCTGTAGATTGCTCCCTCCCCCGGCACTAACTGTCCACTAGACAGAACATATAGACTGGATATCATCACCCATGATGACTGGTGCCCTTTCCGTGAGGGGGGGAGGCACTTTGTGCCCGGACACAAAAGAGTTAACAGTAGATGTTTGTTCAGTGAGTGTAACTAACGTCAGTCTACACGGAGCCCGGTTGTGTCACCCACCCACTGGAGATTTCCCAGTTCCCAATATAAACCATTCCTGTTGTTGCTGGGATATGTGAGTGTTGGTGATATCATCCCGCCCGTCACCGACAGACAGACAGACAGGCAGACAGACCGAGAGCAGCAGCTCCATCCATCCACAGAGGGAGAAAACCCATTGGGAATCTATCTGTGGACAATAAAGTGGGATGTTAGATGGATGTTTCGGAATCCGGGAATATTAGAGAATGAAGTGAATGTCACCGAGTGTAACCGGGGAACAGTGAGAGAGTGCGTGCGCTGTTACACAAATGGATCGGTCTGTGAAAACGTTAGACTGACTGGGAAGTTACCGCCATGGAGAAGGGCGTCTTCTCTTATGCTGACTATGTTTTATATCCTGGGATCAGCTTAAGTGAGCGAATCTACTATGCACTCAGAGTTATACAGCCTGTCCTTTATCCCGTGCTAGCCCTTGTTGCTCTTCAAGGTAAGTCCCCGTCCAAATTCCCGCGCAACAGCAGGTGAGAAGCGGCAGTGACGGGGTCCGGTATAAATGTCTGTAGCTCGGACAATCCATGACGTACGTGTCCCTTAAAGAAATCTTCCACAGAGTAATGGGTAATGTGTTGATGCTGCCTGTTTGTGGGAATCAGAGGTTTATCACTATGAAGTTGAAATGATTTGAGTCTAGGAGCAGGGAGGCTCTACTGGAGTTGCACAGGGTCTTGGTGAGACCACACCTGGAGTATTGCGTACAGTTTTGATCTCCTAATCTGAGGAAAGCCATTCGTTCCACAGCGGGAGTACAGAGAAGGTTCACCAGACTGATTCCTGGGATGTCAGGACTTTCATATGAAGAAAGACTGGATAGAGGCGGCTTGTACTCGCTAGAATTTAGAAGATTGAGGGGGGATCTTATAGAAACTTACAAAATTCTTAAGGAGTTGGACAGGCTAGATGCAGGAAGATTATTCCCGATGTTGGTGAAGTCCAGAACAAGGGGTCACACACAGTTTAAGGATAAGGGGGTAGTCTTTTAGGACCGAGATGAGAAAAACAGAGAGTGGTGAATCTGTGGAATTCTCTGCCACAGAAGGTAGTTGAGGCCACAGTTCATTGGCTATATTTAAGAGGGAGTTAGATGTGGCCCTTGTGGCTAAAGGGATCAGGGGGTATGGAGAGAAGGCAGGTACAGGATACTGAGTTGGATGATCAGCCATGATCATATTGAATGGCGGTGCAGGCTCGAAAGGCCGAATGGCCTCTACTCCTGTACCCATTGTCTATGTGTCTATGTTCCTATATTCCTCCTCATCTCCTTCCTAAAGGAACGCCCTTTTAATTGCGAGGATGTGAACTCTGGTCCTAGACTCTCCCACTAGTGGAAACATTCTCTGTGTAGACTTGTTTTCTAATGTTGTCCTAATGTCTTTGTTTATTAAATACGCGAGTTGGTTCTGCAACCCGCCCGCCCGCCTGCCTTGTAGAATAGATGTGTACATTGTGTGTGAGTATGTGTCACCCACCTGTGTTTATGTCGGCGGTTTCAGTCTATGTTTCTTACCATGCTGCTGTAAGCAAGATTGTCTAATGTACCATCACCTCCCTTGCACCGATGTAGATGGCAATAAAGTCCCTGAACTAACTCCTTCCTTCGCTCAATTCCCTCGCTCGCTCATACCTACTCTGCTGTATAATATTTGATTACTCACAGTGAAGCAAGAGCTAAACTCCCATGGTGAAGTGAGAATAGTCAGACACAGATCTGATTCTTTATCCTAACCGTCCTAACTGCTGCTTCTCATCTGTTAAGTAATCGAGCAGATGCAGAGTAATGTATTACCTTCAGTAGTTACTACTAGACTGCCTCGTTACACAATCTTCTACAATCTAAGAACAGGATTGTGCATTTAATTTCCCCCTCGCCTCGATGAATCTGCCGAGTTTGCTTTGTCCGCTGTCTCTCTGTGTGTCATGTTTCTGTTTACTCCCTCCCTCCTCACAGTGAACACGCTGACCATTGTGGTCCTGTCCCGGGGAAAGTGCGGTCTCTCCACTGGTGTCACTCGCTACCTGATGGCCATGGCAGCGGCCGATCTACTGGTCATTATTGTCGACCTGATAATGAGGCAGATTCCCATTGTTTACAGGCAAGCATTTATGTTCCTGTGGGATGTCCCAAGTGTGTAATATCCACGCCTTCTTCCTTTACGCCGTCACCGACTGTTCTGTCTGGTTCACCGTCACCTTCACCTTTGATCGATTTGTGGCAATTTGTTGCCAGAAGCTGAAAACAAACTATTGCACCGAGAGAACAGCGGCTGTGGTTCTGGGGACAGTGACCGTGCTGAGCTGTTTAAAGAACAGCTTCTGGTATTTTATGTTTAGCGGTCAGTACATGCTATTTAATAACCCCTGGTTTTGTTGGGAAAGATCCGGCGTTCTTTACTCACTGTCCTGGGGAATCGGGGAGTTTCTCCAGTATCTCATCACCCCCGTGATGCCATTTGTCCTCATTGTTGTGTTCAACACTTTGACCATCAGATACGTGTTAGTGGCGAGCAGAGCCCGCAGGAGATTGCGGGGTCCCAGCAGTGGGGAGAGTGGCAGCGACCCGGAGATGGAGAGCCGCAGGAAATCCCTCATTTTACTGCTGGTCATCTCGGGGAATTTCATCGTGTTGTGGGGGGTCTATGCGGTAAATGTTGTGTGGTTCAGACTGGCTGATTTAATTCCTAGCGTGGGCTATCCAGCCACCTTTATTGCCGAACTGGGCTTCATGCTCCAGATGCTGAGCTGCTGCACAAACACGGCTCTTTACGTCCTCACCCAGACTAAGTTCAGGCAGCAGTTCAAACAATTGGTGAAATCGCCCATTTCTCTGATTGTAAAATGCACTCAGCGTGGCGGGGTTTAGGAATCAGATCCTTGTCCACCCCATCTGCTCACCTCCCCCCCCCCCTCCACTCACCCCAACGCACTGAGGATCCTCAGTGACCTTGTCCACAGATGATTCTTGTTACCCTGGTGATCTCCGATTCCTCCACAAAGATCCACCCACCTGCCCCACCGAATCACCGGCAGTTTCTGGACCCACCCACCCACACCCTCCCACGAGAACCAGCACAGCCCCCATTACCACACTCCCACCAACATCACCGCCCTCATTACCACACCATCACTTCGATGGAAGTGCCCTGATCAAAGATGGCCGCCGCCCTGGGCGTCAAGTGCCTTGACCAAAGATGGCCGCGTCCCATTGACTTCAGTGTGCCTTGACCAAAGATGGCCTCCTCCCTGGCTTCACCTCCCATTTACTTCAATGTAAGTGCCCTGATCAAAGATGGCCGCCTCCCATTGGCTTCAATGGAAGTGCCCTGACCAAAGATGGCCGCCTCCCTGGCTTCACTCCCATTGACTTCAATGTAAGTGCCCTGACCAAAGATGGCCGCCTCCCATTGTCTTCAATGGAAGTGCCTTGACCAAAGATGGCGGGGGGGGCAGTGGGGGGGGGGAGAGGGGGGGAAGGTGACAAAGATTTGGGGAGATGAGAGGAGAATAGCCGCCGGTGAGAATGGGAACGAGAGGGGGAGAGAGAGAGAGAGTAAAGTAGCCTTTATTGTCATTCGGACCTTTCGTTCTGAACGAGATTTCGTTGCCTGCCGTCCTACATGTAATAAAAATGACAAAAACACACAATTAACACAATTTAACATCCACCACAATATCAGTTCACCCGGCACCTCCTCACTGTGGTGGAGGCAAAAATCTTAAAGTCCTTGTCTCTTCTCTCCTTGTTCTCCCTCTGCTCCGAGACGACCCGAGTATAGGAGCAGGGAGGTTCTACTTCAGTTGTACAGGGTCTTGGTGAGACCACACCTGGAGTATTGCGTACAGTTTTGGTCTCCTAATCTGAGGAAAGACATTATTGCCATAGAGGGAGTACAGAGAAGGTTCACCAGACTGATTCCTGGGATGTCAGGACTTTCATATGAAGAAAGACTGGATAGACTAGGCTTGTACTCGCTAGAATTTAGAAGATTAAGGGGGGAATCTTATAGAAACTTACAAAATTCTTAATGATAATAATAATAATACATTTTATTTGCGGGCACCTTTCAAAGTCTCAAGAACACCTTACAGAAATTAATAAGAGAGAAAAAACATATAATCGGAGTAAAATAAATAATAAGGACATCACCAATACACAAATTAAAAACAGAATTCAGTCCAAAGACAAAAAATCAAAAACACAATGTGAAGAGAGAGCAGCGGCAGCTAAACCGGGCCAGCGTCCACTCTCCCTTCCGACAGCCATCTGGGACACAGACTAACATGTTTACTTACACACAATGGTTACCACTGTGTGGGGGAAGGTACAATGTCCAGTCCCCATCCCCAGTTCACCCATAGTCAGGCCTATTGAGGCCTCAGCTATTGCCTCTACGGAGGCCCGATGTTCCTGGCCGTTCTGGCCGGGTGGTGTTGCCCCGGTGTCGGGGGAACCCTCACAGCGGCTGGGACGGCCGCTTCCTAGCTGGGGACCGCGGCTTCCGAAGCCGACAAGGCCCCGCTGGTTTGGAGCTCCCAGGCTCCCGATGTTACAGTCGGCGCCGCCCGCTCCGCTCCGCAGCCCGGAGGTGTTGATCTCGGCGGTCCAGCTCACCGGAGCTCCAGCGCGTCGATCCAGCGCGGCGACCCAGGCAAGGCATCGCCCGCGGTAGCGCTCCAGCGCTGTGCCGCCACCGAAGCCGAGGTGCCAGGAAACGGCGCTCCACGCCCGCTGGTAGGCCACGAGGACGGGTCGACGGGGCAGCCCGGAGAAAAAGCTGCCTCACCGACCAGGTAGGGACCTAGAAGTATAGTTACCCTCTTCCCCCCCCCACATTAAAAAGTATATCTCTCCCACAAACTATTGTATTGTATTGTATATCTTTATTGTTATTTTCCTGAGTACTCACATACCCAGAGGAAACAAAAAAACGTTACTCAAAACAGTGTCGATTCAGTGTGCAGTAAAAAATAAATAGAAATAAAAATACATATATCATGAACAAGTTTAACTCTCTACTCTCAACTAAACATCAACAGGCGTTCCGATCGGCAGCGGCACGGCAGTGGCTCTGTCCAGGTTGGTGGTTGGTGCGCGATACTTTGGCAGGGGGCAAAGTCCGTTTAACAGTCTTATAGCCTGCGGGAAGAAGCTGAGGAGCATCCTGCTGGTTTTGCAGCTAATGCTCCTGTACCTCTTCCCAGATGGCAGGATGGAGAATATGTGATGCGATGGGTTGTAGGGGTCTTTGATGATGGAGATGGCTCTGTTGATACATCTCTTCCTGTATATGTCCAGCAGGAAAGGGAGTGGAGCACCAATAATCCTGCTGGCGGTCTTCACAATCCTGTCAAGTTGGTGCCGTTCGTACGCCTTGCAGCTCCCGAACCAGGAAGTGATGCCGTTGGTTAATGTGCTCTCGATTGTCCCCCTATAAAAAGTTCGTAGATGTGTAGGACTAAACACAGGACTAACTAAAACTGCAAAAAAAAGTGAATTAAACAGGCGGCTGCTGGTTAGCAGCTGCTCCCCAAGATGGCTCGATTCTTAAGGAGTTGGACAGGCTAGATGCAGGAAGATTATTCCCGATGTTGGGGAAGTCCAGAACAAGGGGTCACAGTTTAAGGATAAGGGGGAAATCTTTTAGGACCGAGATGAGAAAAACATTTTTAAATAGAATTTTACGGAATTACTTTTAAATGTAAAGGGTAAAGAGAGATAACGTCAGCGTAAAAGAGGAAGCATCTGTGTTAGGCCCTGGAGGGAGTTGAGGGAGTACAGAGAAGGTTCGCCAGACTGATTCCTGGGATGTCAGGACTTTCATATGAAGAAAGCCTGGATAGACTCGGCTTGTACTCGCTAGAATTTAGAAGATTGAGGGGGGATCTTATAGAAACTTACAAAATTCTTAAGGGGTTGGACAGGCTAGATGCAGGAAGATTGTTCCCGATGTTGGGGAAGTCCAGAACAAGGGGCCACACACAGTTTAAGGATAGAGGGGGAAATCTTTTAGGACCGAGATGAGAAAAACATTTTTTTTCACACACAGAGTGGTGAATCTGTGGAATTCTCTGCCACAGAAGGTAGTTGAGGCCACAGTTCATTGGCTATATTTAAGAGGGAGTTAGATGTGGCCCTTGTGGCTAAAGGGATCAGGGGGTATGGAGAGAAGGCAGGTACAGGATACTGAGTTGGATGATCAGCCATGATCATATTGAATGGCGAATGGTGCAGGCTCGAAGGGCCGAATGGCCTCTACTACTGCACCTATTGTCTATGTTTCTATGTTTATCCCACAGTTACAGCCGCCACCTCCATCATCAGGGTCCGGGTTCCATCTTGTTCCCGCCCAAAGCTCCAACCGCCAACCGCGCGCCGACCTCACCTGCCCTCACCAAGATGGCCCCCGACCTCACCAAGATGGCCGCCGACCTCACCTACCCTCACCAAGATGGCCGCCGACCTCACCTGCCCTCACCAAGATGGCCGCCGGCCTCACCTGTACGTGTGTGTGTGTAGGTTTACACACTTCTGTACCTCTTGCCCGATGGTAGAGGGGTGTGGGGGGGTTGAGACTGGTCCGCGATGATGCTGCTGGCTGTGTGTGTGTGTACGTGTCTGTGTATGTCTCTCTCTCTCTTTCTCTGTGTGTGCGTGTATGTGCGTGCATGTGTCTCTGTGTGTGCGTGTGTGTGTGTACATGTGTATGTGCGTGCATGTGTCTGTGCGTGTGCGTCTGTGTGTACGTGTGTGTGTGCGTCTGTACATATGTATGTGCGTGCGTGTACTCGTGTATGTGTGCATGCGTGTGCGTCTGTGTGTGCGTGCATGCGTGTACGTGTGTGCGTGCTTGTACGTGTGTGTGTGCGTCTGTGTGTGCGTGCGTGCGTCTGTGCGTGCGCGTCTGTGTGTGCGTGTACGTGTGTGTGTGCGCGCGTGCGTGCATGTGTGTGTGCGTGATGGTCTGGGCTGCTGGCCTTTCCAAGGCAGCGTGAGGTGTAGATGGAGGCGATAGAAGGGAGGCTGGATTGTGGGCGTGTGTGTACGTGTGCGTGTGTTTGTACGTGTGCGTGATGGTCTGGGCTGTGTCATTGTAGATGTTGTCCAGTCCATCACGTGAAAGTAAACATGCAGGTACAGCAGGCAGTGAAGAAAGGTGTGTGTGTGTGTGTGTACGTATACGTTAGCCTTTATAACAAGATGAGTTGAGTCTAGGAGCAAAGAGGTCCTTCTGCAGTTGTACAGGGCGCTGGTGAGACCACACCTGGAGTATTGTGTACAGTTTTGGTCCCCTAATTTGAGGAAGGACATTCTTGCTATTGAGGGAGCCCAGCGTAGGTTCACCAGGTTAATTCTCGGGATGGCGGGACTGTCATATGCTGAGAGAATGGAGCGGCTGGGCTTGTACACTCTGGAGTTTAGAAGGATGAGAGGGCATCTCATTGAAACATATAAGATTGTTAAGGGTTTGGAAACGCTAGAGGCAGGAAATATGTTCCTGATGTTGGGGGAGTCCAGAACCAGGGGCCACACACACAGTTTAAGAATAAGGGGTCGGCCATTTAGAACGGAGATGAGGTAACACTTTCTCACCCAGAGAGTGGCGAGTCTGTGGAATTCTCTGCCTCAGAGTGCGGTGGAGGCCGGTTCTCTGGATGCTTTCAAGAGAGAGCTAGATAGGGCTCTTAAAGATAGCGAGAGAGAGTCAGGGGATATGGGGAGAAGGCAGGAACGGGGAACTGATTGAGGATGATCAGCCGTGATCACATTGAATGTTAAGGCGCAGAAGGTTAAGGGGGGACTTGATAGAGGTCTTTAAAATGATGAGAGGGATAGACAGAGTTGACGTGGATAAGCTTTTCCCACTGAGAGTAGGGAAGATTCAAACAAGAGGACATGACTTGAGAATTAAGGGACAGAAGTTTAGGGGTAACATGAGGGGGAACTTCTTTACTCAGAGAGTGGTAGCGGTGTGGAATGAGCTTCCAGTGGAAGTGGTGGAGGCAGGTTCGATTTTATCATTTAAAAATAAATTGGATAGGTATATGGACGGGAAAGGAATGGAGGGTTATGGTCTGAGCGCAGGTAGATGGGACTAGGGGAGAATACGTGTTCGGCGTGGACTTGTAGGGCCGAGATGGCCTGTTTCCGTGCTGTAATTGTTATATGGTTATAGGAATGGCGGTGCTGGCTCGAAGGGCTGAATGGCCTCTACTCCTGCACCTGTTGTCTATTGTCACACACACACCTCCCACCATCGTAGATGTAGCCCAGTCCATCACACACTCCCACCATTGTAGATGTAGCCCAGTCCATCACACACTCCTACCATTGTAGATGTAGCCCAGTCCATCACACACTCCCACCATGGTAGATGTAGCCCAGTCTATCACACACTCCCACCATGGTAGATGTAGCCCAGTCCATCACACACTCCCACCATCGTAGATGTAGCCCAGTCCATCACACACTCCCACCATTGTAGATGTAGCCCAGTCCATCACAGACCAGATAAATCATTTTTCAAACTGACAAACCAACACTTTGCTCTGAGCTGCATCCGTTCAACTTCTGAGAAATCTATCTGACAACCACGGCTTTCATTTAATAATCAGGAACTGCAGACAACGGATTACAAACAAGTTCACAAGGTCACACGTGGTAGGAACGCAGAGCTATTTGTAAATGTGGGAGGTATTCTTGCCATTGAGGGAGTGTGGATTCATAACGAGAGGAGTCGAGTCTAGGAGCAAAGAGGTCCTTCTGCAGTTGTACAGGGCCCTGGTGAGACCACACCTGGAGTATTGTGTACAGTTTTGGTCCCCTAATTTGAGGGTTGCGTCCTCAGCCCCCTACTGTACTCACTGTACACACATGACTGTGTGGCTAGGTTCAGCTCCAACTCGACAATCAAGTTTGCTGATGACACTGTGGTGGTGGGCCTGATCTCAGACAACGATGAGAAGGCCTACCGGGAGGAGGTGGCTGATCTAGCACTCTGGTGCCAGGATAACAGCCTCCTCTTGAACATCAAAAAAACTAAGGAGCTGATCATGGACTTTAGGAGGGCACATCATCTGAGGACGTACACACCATTGAGGATAAATGGGGATACTGTGGATAGGGTGAGCTGTTTTAAATATCTGGGAGTCCACATCTCTGAGGATCTGACATGGACATCACACGCCTCAGCACTCGTGAGTAAGGCAACACAGCGCCTTTACCACCTCAGGCAATTGAGGAAATTCAGAGTGTCTCTGAGGATCCTCCAGTGCTTCTACTCAGCGGCTGTGGAAAGCATCTTGTCCGGAAATATTACAATCTGATTTGGGAATTGCCTTGCCCAGGACAAGAAGGCTCTGCTGAGAGTAGTGCGTTCGGCCGAACGCACTATGGGAACTTCACTCGCCCCTCTGCAGGAACTATACATCAGGAGGTGCAACTCCAGAGCCAATAAGATCATGGGAGACCCCTTCCACCCCTGCAACGGACTGTTCCAGCTGCTACGGTCAGGCAAACGCCTCCGTTGCCATGCGGTGAGAACGGAGAGGTTGAGAAGGAGTTTCTTCCCTGAGGCCATTAGGACTGTAAGCTCCTATCTCACCAGGGACTAACTTTACTGAACCACTCTACTGCTTTTTTTAAATTGCTGTTTTTTTCCCTTTTTCCTTCCACCTACAATATTTAATATGTAAAAGAATATGTGATTCAGTTCCATTCTGTTTGTAGTTTGTTTTTTGGTTTTTTTTGGGGGGTTTTCGCGAGCACTTTTTATTTCACTGCACATCTCGTATGTGTATGTGACGAATAAACTTGACTTGACACTCAGCGCACACATAAGGTCTCTCTCCGGTGTGTATCGCTGGTGGTCCCGCAGCCCCCGTGCTCTCTTATCACAGTGGGAGCAGCTGCTCGCCGGCGTGGGTCCGCTGGTGCTGCCGCAACCCCCGCGAGCTGTCAAACTCCTCACCGCAGTACGGGCAGTCGTAGGGCTGGCCATTGGTGTGCACGCACTGGTGAGACAGGGCGTGGGAGGCCATGGCAAAGCGCTCTCCACACACCGGTTTGGGGATGGGACAGTCGCCGGCATGAACCCGCTGGTGGGACAGCAGACTGGTGGAGCGGGTGAAGCCCTTGCTGCACTGGGCGCAGGTGAAGGGACGGTCGCCGGTGTGGGTGCGCTGGTGGGACAGCAGGCTGTCGGAGCGGGTGAAGCCCTTGCCGCACTGGGCGCAGGTGAAGGGACGGTCGCCGGTGTGGGTGCGCTGGTGGGACAGCAGGCTGTCGGAGTGGGTGAAGCCCTTGCCGCACTGGGCGCAGGTGAAGGGGCGCTCGCCCGTGTGGGTGCGCTGGTGCACCAGCAGGTTGGAGGAGCGGATGAAGCCCTTGCCGCACTGGGCGCAGGTGAAGGGACGGTCGCCGGTGTGGGTGCGCTGGTGCAGCAGCAGGCTGTCGGAGCGGGTGAAGCCCTTGCCGCACTGGGCACAGGTGAAGGGGCGCTCGCCGGTGTGGGTGCGCTGGTGCACCAGCAGGTTGGAGGAGCGGATGAAGCCCTTGCCGCACTGGGCGCAGGTGAAGGGACGGTCGCCAGTGTGGGTGCGCTGGTGCTCCAGCAGCTTGGAGGTGCGGATGAAGCCCTTGCCGCACTGGGCGCAGGTGAAGGGGCGCTCGCCGGTGTGGGTGCGCTGGTGCACCAGCAGGGCGCTGGACTGGGTGAAGCCCTTGCCGCACTGGGCGCAGGTGAAGGGACGGTCGCCGGTGTGGGTGCGCTGGTGGGACAGCAGGCTGTCGGAGCGGGTGAAGCCCTTGCCGCACTGGGCGCAGGTGAAGGGGCGCTCGCCGGTGTGGGTGCGCTGGTGGGACAGCAGGCTGTCGGAGCGGGTGAAGCCCTTGCCGCACTGGGCGCTGGTGTTGGGGCGCTCGCTGGTGTGGGTCCGCTGGTGCACCAGTAGGTTGTTGGCGCGGATGAAGCCCTTGCCGCACTGGGCGCAGGTGAAGGGACGGTCGCCGGTGTGGGTGCGCTGGTGGGACAGCAGGCTGTCGGAGCGGGTGAAGCCCTTGCCGCTCTGGGCGCAGGTGAAGGGGTGCTCGCCGGTGTGGGTGCGCTGGTGGGACAGCAGGCTGTCGGAGCGGGTGAAGCCCTTGCCGCACTGGGCGCAGGTGAAGGGACGGTCGCCGGTGTGGGTGCGCTGGTGCACCAGCAGGTTGGAGGAGCAGATGAAGCCCTTGCCGCACTGGGCGCAGGTGAAGGGGCGCTCGCTGGTGTGGGTGCGCTGGTGCAGCAGCAGGTTGCTCGAATGGGGGAAGCCCTTGCCGCACTGGGCGCAGGTGAAGGGGCGCTCGCCGGTGTGCACGAGCCTGTGCCTCTTTAGGTCCTGCGACGACTTGTAGCTTTTGCCACAGTCGGAGCAGGTGAAGGGGCTTTCTCCCTTGTGCACACAGTTGTGCTGCTGTTGGCTGGCGTAGCTGGCGAAGCTCTTGTCGCAGGTGGAGCAGGTGAAGGGCCTCTCACCAGAGTGCACGCGGTTGTGCTGTTGCAGGTTGTCGTAGCTGGCGAAGCTCTTGCCTCTGGTGGAGCAGCCATAGGGCTTCTCGCCCGTGTGCAACCGCCGGTGTCTCGTCAGGTTTAGCGCTGTCTTGAAGCTCTTGCCGCAGTCGGAGCAGTCGAAGGGGCATTCTCCCGTGTGCACGCGGTTGTGCTGCTGCAGGTTGGCGTAGCTGGTGAAGCTCTTTCCGCAGTCGGAGCAGGTGAAGGGGCGTTCTCCCGTATGCACCCGCCGGTGAATCTCCAGCAGGCTCAGGCACCGCCAGGCCTTGCCACACACGTCACACTCATAACGCTTCTCCTTGTTTTGCCCCGTCATGTGGTCCTCCATCGAAGCTCAGCCCCTCGAAGCTCAGCCCACACACCGAGCAGTTGGGGGCGGGGGGGGGGGGTGCTCTCCGGCACCCTCGCCTCCCTCAATGGCCGCTCACGTCCCTGGTCTCTCTGTCCACAGCAACGCCTACCAAACCCTGCAGGAGGGGAACACAGAGGGTCAACAAGCTGGCAAACAGGACATTACTAGCACATATCGGGTGCGTTTATGGTGGAGGAAACCGTTATATAATTCTGCGCGGCACAGCGGTACAATTGCTGCCTCACCGCCAGAGACCCGGGTATGATCCTGACTACGGGTGCTGTCTGTGCGGAGTTTGCACGTTCTCCCCTTGACCTGTGTGGGTTTTCACTCTGGGTGCTCCGGTTTCCTCCAACATTTCAAAGACGTTCAGGGTTGCAGATTAATTGGCCTCCGCAAAATTGTCCCTAATGTGGTAGGATAGTACTAGTGTACGTACGGGGTGATCGCTGGTCGGCGCGGACTCCGCGGGCCGAAAGACCTGTTTCCGCGCTGCATCTCTAAACTAAACTAAACTAAACCAAAGAAGGGTCTCGACCCAAAATGTCACCCATTCAATCTCTCCATAGATGCTGCCTGACCCGCTGAATTACTCCAGCACTTTGTGCCTATCTTCTCCATAGATGCTGCCTGACCCGCTGAGTTACTCCAGCACTTTGCCATAGATTCATAGAGTGATACAGCTTTGGAAAGAGGCCCTTCGGCCCAACTCGTACTTTCACTCCTAGATCCCTCGGCTCCACACATTGCCCCAGCGCCCCGCCATTCACAGTGAAGACCCTGCCCTGGTTTGACTTCCTAAACTGCAACACCGTCCCCACCCCCAAACAATGTGACCTCCTCCATACCCCTGCCGCCTCCTGTTCCTAACCCCCTTTGCTCCCTCCCCCCTCCTCCCCACCCCCAAACAATGTGAACCCACCTTACCCCACCTGGCTCCCTACCCCCTTCCTGGGGTCACTTGACCCCTCTCTACCCCCCCCCCCCAATTCCCTGCCCCCCCCATTCATCCCCCTCGGCACCAAACCCACTCCCCCTTGAATCCTCCCCCCTCCCTTTGCTCCCTGTTTCCCCCGCTACTCACTTCACCCCCATTCCACCTCCAGCCTCTCAACCCTCTCCTCCATATAACCATATAACAACTACAGCACGGAAACAGGCCATCTCGACCCTTCTAGTCCGTGCCGAACACGTATTCTCCCCTAGTCCCATCTACCTGCGCTCAGACCATAACCCTCCATTCCTTTCCCGTCCATATAACTATCCAATTTATTTTTAAATGATAAAAACGAACCTGCCTCCACCACTTCCATTGGAAGCTCATTCCACACAGCTACCACTCTCTGAGTAAAGAAGTTCCCCCTCATGTTACCCCTAAACTTCTGTCCCTTAATTCTCAAGTCATGTCCCCTTGTTTGAATCTTCCCTACTCTCAGTGGGAAAAGCTTATCCACGTCAACTCTGTCTATCCCTCTCATCATTTTAAAGACCTCTATCAAGTCCCCCCTTAACCTTCTGAGCTCCAAAGAATAAAGCCCTAACTTGTTCAACCTTTCTCTGTAACTTAGTTGCTGAAACCCAGGCAACATTCTAGTAAATCTCCTCTATTTTGTTGACATCCTTCCTATAATTAAGCGACCAAAATTGTACACCATACTCCAAAATTGGCCTCACCAATGCCTTGTACAATTTTAACATTACATCCCAACTTCTATACTCAATGCTCTGATTTATATAGGCCAGCACACCAAAAGCTTTCTTTACCACCCTATCTACATGAGATTCCACTTTCAGGGAACTGTGCAGTTATTCCCAGATCCCTCTGTTCACCTGCATTCCTCAATTCCCTACCATTTACCATGTACATCCTATTTTGACTTGTCCTGCCAAGATGTAGCACCTCACACTTATCAGCATTAAACTCCATCTGCCATCTTCAGCCCACTCTTCCAACTGGCATAAATCTCTCTGTAGACTTTGAAAATCTACTTCATTTTCCACAACACCCCCTATCTTAGTATCATCTGCATACTTACTAATCCAATTTAACACACCATCATCCAGATCATTGATGTACATGACAAACAACAGTGGACCCAACACAGTTCCCTGTGGCACCCCACTAGTCACTGGCCTCCAACCTGACAAACAACCATCCACCATTACTCTCTGGCATCTCCCATTCAGCCACTGTTGAATCCATCTTGCTACTCCACCATTAATACCCAACCATTGAACCTTCTTAAGCAACCTTCCATGAGGAACCTTGTCAAAGGCCTTACTGAAGTCCATATATACAACATCCACTGCTTTACCCTCATCCATTTCCCGAGTAACCTCTTCAAAAAATTCAAGAAGATTAGTCAAACATGACCTTCCAGGCACAAATCCATGTTGACTGTTCCTAATCAGACCCTGTTTACCCAGATGCTTATTTATATTATCTCTAAGTATCCTTTCCATTAATTTGCCCACCACTGACGTCAAACTAACAGGTCTATAATTGCAAGGTTTACTTTTAGACCCCTTTTTAAACAATGGAACAACATGCGCAGTACGCCAATCCTCCGGTACTATTCCCGTTTCTAATGACATTTGAAATATTTCTGTCATAGCCCCTGCTATTTCTACACTAACTTCCCTCAATGTCCTAGGGAATATCCTGTCCGGACCTGGAGACTTATCCACTTTTATATTTCTCAAAAGTGTCAGTACTTCCTCTTCTTTGAATCTCATAGTTTCCATAGCTACTCTACTTGTTTCCCTTACCTCACATAATTCAATATCCTTCTCCTTGGTGAATACCGAAGAAAATAAATTGTTCAATATCTCCCCCGTCTCTTTTGGCTCTGCAGATAGCTGTCCACTCTGACTCTCTAATGGACCAATTTTATCCCTCGTTATCCTTTTGCTATTAATATAGCTGTAGAAACCCTTTGGATTTACTTTCACCTTACTTGCCAAAGCAACCTCATATCTTCTTTTAGCTTTTCTAATTTCTTTCTTAAGATTCTTTTTACATTCTTTATACTCCTCAAGCACCTCATTTACTCCATGCTGCCTATAATTATTGTAGATCTCTTTTTCCGAACCAAGTGTCCAATTTCTCTTGAAAACCATGGCTCTTTCCAATTTTTACTATTTCCTTTCAACCGAACAGGGACATAAAGATTCTGTACTCTTAAAATGTCATCTTTAAATGTCCTCCATTTCTCTTCCACATCATTCCCATAAAACAAACTGTCCCAATTTACTCCTTTTAAATCCTTTCGCATCTCCTCAAAGTTAGCCTTTCTCCAATCAAAAATCTCAACCCTAGGTCCAGTTCTGACCCTCTCCATAATTATATTGAAACTAATGGTATTGTGATCACTGGTCCCGAACTGTTCCCCAACGCATACCTCTGCCACCTGACCCGTCTCATTTCCTTACAGGAGGTCCAGTACTGCCCTTCTCTAGTAGGTACTTCTATGTATTGCTGCAAAAAACTATCCTGCACACATTTTACAAACTCCAAACCATCCAGCCCATTTACAGAATGTGTTTCCCAGTCTATGTGTGGAAAATTGAAATCTCCCACAATCACTACCTTGTGCGTACTACTAATATCTGCAATCTCCTTGCATATTTGCTCTTCCAATTCTCGCTCCCCATGTGGTGGTCTATAATACACCCCTATAAGTGTTGCTACCCTTTTCCCATTTCTCAGTTCCACCCAAATAGCCTCCCTAGACGAGCCCTCTAATCTATCCTGCCAAACCACTGCTGTAATATCTTCCCTGACTAGCAATGCAACACCTCCACCTCTTGCCTCTCCAATTCTATCACACCTGAAGCAACGAAATCCTGGAATATTTAGTTTCCAATCACAGCCCTCCTGCAACCATGTTTCACTGATCGCCACAACATCATACTTCCAGGTGTCTATCCAGGCTCTAAGTTCATCCACCTGTCTTACAATGCTCCTAGCATTAAAATATACACATTTAAGAAACCCACCCTCTCTTATTCTCTGTTTATTGTCTTTTTCTTCTCTCTCCCCTACATTTTGGGTCAGAGTGCTACCATTCTCTGCCTCCTGCCTCACACACTGACTGCTAGCTTTCCCAATTTGAGTCCCTCCCCCCAACCATACTAGTTTAAAGTCTTCTTTCAGGACCTCTTCTCTTTTTTTACCTATGTCGTTTGTACCTATATGTACCACAACCTCAGGCTCCTCTCTCTCCCATTTCAGGATTTCTTGGACACGTTCAGACACATCCCTGACCCTGGCACCAGGGAGGCAAACTACCATCTGGGTCTCCTGTCTGCGTCCAGAATCGCCTATCCGACCCCCTAACTATAGAGTCCCCTATTACAATTGCCCTCCTCTTCTTTTCCTTACCCTTGACCCCACACACACACACATGTACTAGACTACACTATACTGTAACTATATATTTATATTTATTGACCACAGACACACACATTTCCAGCTCATTTACAACATTATTTATGTGGTCATTGACCTCACACACGTGAACTGTACTATATATATATATATATATATATATATATATATATATATATATATATATATATATATCTCCACCATTTTGACCCCACACACACACGTGTACTAGACTATACTATACGTGTATACACTACACTGTAACTGTTCTGTACTGTACTACACTGTAACTATAACTATATATTTACACTAGACTAAACTACAAAGACAATTCCCGCTCATTTACAACATTATTTACCTCAGCTCCGTCCGTCTAGTTTATTGACCTCACATACAGTGTTCTGTACTGCACCACACATGTATTACTGTACTGTAACTGCACTATATATGACTACACTATAACTGTTCAGTACTACACTACACTACACTACACTTATATATCTACACTAAACTAGACAAAGACAACCAGTCTCTCTACACACACACACACACACACACACACACACACGCACGCACGCACGCACGCACGCACGCACGCACGCACACACGCACGCACGCACGCACGCACACACACACGCACGCACACACGCACACACACACACACACACACACACACACGCACACACGCACGCACGCACACACACACACACACACACACACACACACACACGTACTATACTGTGGATTATGTGCTGATATTAACAACATTGACCACAGACAGTTCCCGCTCATTTAAAACATTATTCACCTCACTAATTCCCCCACACACACAGTGTTCTGTACTGGACTACACTACACTGTACTATAACTGTATTTATGTGGTGATATTGACAATATTGACCCCACAGACTATACTGTACACTACACTGTACTGTACTAATATATATATTAACCCCACACACACACATTGTTCTGTACTACACTGTACTGGACTGTAACTGCACTATATTTATATATATTGACAATATTGACCAGACAGTTCCCGCTCATTTACAACATCATTTACCCCAGTAATTTCTCCACACACACATAGAGTTCTGTACTAGACTACACTACACTACACTAACTGTACTATATATTTATATTTATTCACCACAGACACACACATATCCCGCTCATTTACAACATTATTTACCTCAGCCCCGTCTGTCTAGTTTATTGACTATACTGTATTTATGTGGTCATTGACCCATATTGACCACACACACGTGTACTAGACTACACTATATTAACAATATTGATCACACACACACGTGTACTACACTACACTATATTAACAATATTGACCCCACACACACAGTGTTCTGTACTGTACTATATATATATATTGACAATATTGACCACACACACACACAGTGTTCTGTACTGTACTGTATATATATATTGACAATATTGACCCCACACACACACAGTGTTCTGTACTGGACTGTACTACACGTGCACTATACTACACTACACTATAACGATATATATTTACAATATTAACAATATTGACCCCACACACACACACACATGTACTACACTACACTACACTGTAACTATATATTTATATTTATTGACCACAGACACACACATTTCCAGCTCATTTACAACATTATTTATGTGGTCATTGACCTCACACACGTGAACTGTACTGTATATATATATACATATATATATCCACCATTTTGACCCCACACACACACGTGTACTAGACTATACTATACGTGTATACACTACACTGTAACTGTTCTGTACTGTACTACACTGTAACTATAACTATATATTTACACTAGACTAAACTACAAAGACAATTCCCGCTCATTTACAACATTATTTACCTCAGCTCCGTCCGTCTAGTTTATTGACCTCACATACAGTGTTCTGTACTGCACCACACGTGTACTACTGCACTGTAACTGCACTATATATGACTACACTATAACTGTACTGTACTGCACTACACTACACTACACTACACTATAACTGTTCTGTACTACACTACACTACACTACACTAAACTACACTACACTACACTATATATCTACACTACACTACACTACACTATAACTGTACTGTACTACACTACACTACACTATACTACACTACACTACACTATATATCTACACTACACTACACTACACTATAACTGTACTGTACTACACTACACTACACTACACTATAACTGTTCTGTACTACACTACACTACACTATACTACACTACACTACACTACACTAAACTACACTACACTATATATCTACACTACACTAGACAAAGACAATTCCCGCTGATTCACAACATTATTTACCTCAGTAATTTCTCCATTCTGTACATTATATGGTGATATTGACCCATATTGACCCCACACACACACAGTGTTCTACACTACACTATATATGACTACACTACACTATAACTATATCTACACTAGACAGACATTTCCCGCTGATTTACATTATTTACCTCAGTAATTTCTCCACCATGTTGACCACACGTGTACCACACTACTGTAACTGTTGTGTACTGTACTACACTGTAACTACAACTATATAACTATATCTACACTACACTACACTATACGTGTACCACACTACTGTAACTGTTCTGTACTGTACTACACTGTAACTACAACTATATAACTATATCTACACTAGACTAAACTACACAGACAGTTCCCGCTGATTTACAACATTATTCACCTCACTCATTTCTCCACAAACACAGTGTTCTGTACTAGACTACACTACACTGTAACTATATTTACACTATACTAGACATTATTTACCTCAGCTCTGTGTGTGTGTGGTCTACACTAGACTGTAGCTGTACTATATTGACCACACACACAGTGTTCTGTACTGTACTACACTAGACCACACTACACTATATCTACACTACACTATATTTATACTATAACTACAACTACAACTACACGATATCTAGACAATATTATATACCATTGTGTGAATATACACACATCAATAAATAAAACAGATAAAGTCCAAATAAACTGATAATGGGCTATTAATGTTCAGAGGTTTTTTTGAGTTGAGTTCAATAGCCTGATGGTTGTGGGGCTGTTTGTGTATTTTGTTTCCCTGTGTGTTTATAACATTATTCACCACAGATTTACCCCAGACCGCGTTTATTCCAATAAACGTACTTATTTACCCCAGACCGGGTGTATTTTGCTCCCCTGTGTGTTTATAACATTATTTACCCCAGTTTTACTGGGTTTATTCCCCCAGACGTATTGTTTATTTGGTGATTTATTGATTATTTACAGTGGGGGGGGGGGGGAGGGGGGGTTAAGAGCCAGAGAGAGGGAGATAGATGTTTATAACGTGTTTTATCTCAGGACGCTGCTCCAGACGGTGAGTTTATATTATTGACCCCAGTTTTATTCCCCCAGACGTGTAGTTTATGTGGAGGTTGACCTCAGCTCTCTCTCTCTCCCCCACATTTACCGGGTTTATTTATTTCGCTGATTCCGCTGCTGATTTATTTATTTATTTATTACATCGGTTATTGACCTGAGTGAATAAGACAGAGGGTGGAGGCTGGTTTATTTATCACACACGCACGCACGCACGCACGCACACACACACACACACACACACACGTGTACTGTACTGTGGATTATGTGCTGATATTAACAACATTGACCACAGACAGTTCCAGCTCATTTAAAACATTATTCACCTCACTAATTCCCCCACACACACAGTGTTCTGTACTGGACTACACTACACTGTACTATAACTGTATTTATGTGGTGATATTGACAATATTGACCCCACAGACTATACTGTACACTACATTGTAACTGTACTAATATATATATTAACCCCACACACACACATTGTTCTGTACTACACTGTACTGGACTGTAACTGCACTATATTTATATATATTGACAATATTGACCAAACAGTTCCCGCTCATTTACAGCATCATTTATCCCACTAATTTCTCCACATACACACAGAGTTCTGTACTAGACTACACTACACTGTAACTGTACTATATATTTATATTTATTGACCACAGACGCACACATTTCCCGCTCATTTACAACATTATTTACCTCAGCTCTGTCTGTCTAGTTTATTGACTATACTGTATTTATGTGGTCATTGACCCATATTGACCACACACACGTGTACTACACTACACTATATTAACAATACTGACCACACACACACGTGTACTACACTACACTACACTAACAATATTGTCCCCACACACACGTGTACTACACTACACTATATTAACAATACTGACCATACACACACGTGTACTACACTACACTACATTAACAATATTGTCCCCACACACACGTTTACTACACTACACTATATTAACAATATTGAGCCCACACACACACAGTGTTCTGTACTGGACTGTACTACATGTGCACTATACTACACTACACTCTAACGATATATATTTACAATATTAACAATATTGACCCCGCACACACACACGTGTACTGGACTACACTACACTGTAACTATAACCATTCTTTACCTCCGTCTAGTTTATTGACCTCACATACAGTGTTCTGTACCACACGTGTACTACTGTACTGTAACTACACTACACTATATATGACTACACTATAACTGTACTGTACTGTACTACACTACACTATATATGACTACACTATATATGTACTGTACTACATTACACTACACTACACTATAACTGTACTGTACTACACTACACTATAACTGTACTGTACTGTACTACACTACACTATAACTGTACTGTACTACACTACACTACACTATAACTGTACTGTACTACACTACACTATAACTGTACTGTACTAGAAACATAGAAACATAGAAACATAGAAATTAGGTGCAGGAGTAGGCCATTCGGCCCTTCGAGCCTGCACCGCCATTCAATATGATCATGGCTGATCATCCAACTCAGTATCCCGTACCTGCCTTCTCTCCATACCCTCTGATCCCCTTAGCCACAAGGGCCACATCTAACTCCCTCTTAAATATAGCCAATGAACTGGCCTCGACTACCCTCTGTGGCAGGGAGTTCCAGAGATTCACCACTCTCTGTGTGAAAAAAGTTCTTCTCATCTCGGTTTTAAAGGATTTCCCCCTTATCCTTAAGCTGTGACCCCTTCTCCTGGACTTCCCCAACATCGGGAGCAATCTTCCTGCATCTAGCCTGTCCAACCCCTTAAGAATTTTGTAAGTTTCTATAAGATCCCCTCTCAATCTCCTAAATTCTAGAGAGTATAAACCAAGTCTATCCAGTCTTTCTTCATAAGACAGTCCTGACATCCCAGGAATCAGTCTGGTGAACCTTCTCTGCACTCCCTCTATGGCAATAATGTCCTTCCTCAGATTTGGAGACCAAAACTGTACGCAATACTCCAGGTGTGGTCTCACCAAGACCCTGTACAACTGCAGTAGAACCTCCCTGCTCCTATACTCAAATCCTTTTGCTATGAAAGCTAACATACCATTCGCTTTCTTCACTGCCTGCTGCACCTGCATGCCCACTTTCAATGACTGGTGTACCATGACACCCAGGTCTCGCTGCATCTCCCCTTTTCCTAGTCGGCCACCATTTAGATAATAGTCTGCTTTCATGTTTTTGCCACCAAAATGGATAACCTCACATTTATCCACATTATACTGCATCTGCCAAACATTTGCCCACTCACCCAGCCTATCCAAGTCACCTTGCAGTCTCCTAGCATCCTCCTCACAGCTAACACTGCCCCCCAGCTTAGTGTCATCCGCAAACTTGGAGATATTGCCTTCAATTCCCTCATCCAGATCATTAATATATATTGTAAATAGCTGGGGTCCCAGCACTGAGCCTTGCGGTACCCCACTAGTCACTGCCTGCCATTGTGAAAAGGACCCGTTTACTCCTACTCTTTGCTTCCTGTTTGCCAGCCAGTTCTCTATCCACATCAATACTGAACCCCCAATGCCGTGTGCTTTAAGTTTGTAAACTAATCTCTTATGTGGGACCTTGTCGAAAGCCTTCTGGAAGTCCAGATACACCACATCCACTGGTTCTCCCCTATCCACGCTACTAGTTGCATCCTCGAAAAATTCTATAAGATTCGTCAGACATGATTTACATTTTGTAAATCCATGCTGACTTTGTCCAATGATTTCACCACTTTCCAAATGTGCTGCTATCCCATCTTTAATAACTGACTCTAGCAGTTTCCCCACTACTGATGTTAGACTAACTGGTCTGTAATTCCCCGTTTTCTCTCTCCCTCCCTTCTTAAAAAGTGGGGTTACGTTTGCTACCCGCCAATCCTCAGGAACTACTCCAGAATCTAAAGAGTTTTGAAAGATTATTACTAATGCATCCACTATTTCTGGAGCTACTTCCTTAAGTACTCTGGGATGCAGCCTATCTGGCCCTGGGGATTTATCGGCCTTTAATCCATTTAATTTACCCAACACCACTTCCCGGCTAACCTGGATTTAACTCAATTCCTCCAACTCCTTTGACCCGCGGTCCCCTGCTATTTCCGGCAGCTTATTTATGTCTTCCTTAGTGAAGACGGAACCAAAGTAGTTATTCAATTGGTCCGCCATATCCTTGTTCCCCATGATCAACTCACCCGTTTCTGACTGCAAGGGACCTACATTTGTTTTAACTAATCTCTTTCTTTTCACATATCTATAAAAACTTTTGCAGTCAGTTTTTATGTTCCCTGCCAGTTTTCTTTCATAATCTATTTTTCCTTTCCTAATTAAGCCCTTTGTCCTCCTCTGCTGGTCTCTGAATTTCTCCCAGTCCTCCGGTATGCTGCTTTTTCTGGCTAATTTGTACGCATCATCCTTCGCTTTGATACTATCCCTGATTTCCCTTGTTATCCACGGATGCACTACCTTCCCTGATTTATTCTTTTGCCAAACTGGGATGAACAATTTTTGTAGTTCATCCATGCAGTCTTTAAATGTCTTCCATTGCATATCCACCGTCAACCCTTTTAGAATTAATTGCCAGTCAATCTTGGCCAATTCACGTCTCATACCCTCAAAGTTACCTTTCTTTAAGTTCAGAACCATTGTTTCTGAATTAACAATGTCACTCTCCATCCTAATGAAGAACTCAACCATATTATGGTCACTCTTGCCCAAGGGGGCACGTACAACAAGACTGCTAACTAACCCTTCCTCATTACTCAATACCCAGTCTAAAATAGCCTGCTCTCTCGTTGGTTCCTCTACATGTTGATTTAGATAACTATCCCGCATACATTCCAAAAAATCCTCTTCCTCAGCACCCCTGCCAATTTGATTCACCCAATCTATATGTAGATTGAAGTCACCCATTATAACGGTTTTGCCTTTGTCGCACGCATTTCTAATTTCCTGTTTGATACCATCTCCAACTTCACTACTACTGTTAGGTGGCCTGTACACAACACCCACCAGCGTTTTCTGCCCCTTAGTGTTTCGCAGCTCTACCCATACCGATTCCACATCCTGCAAACTAATGTCCTTACTTTCCATTGCGTTAATCTCCTCTCTAATCAGCAACGCTACCCCACCTCCTTTTCCTTTCTCTCTATCCCTCCTGAATATTGAATATCCCTGGATGTTCAGATCCCAGCCTTGGTCACCCTGGAGCCATGTCTCCGTGATCCCAACTATATCATAGACATTAATAGTACTGTACTACACTACACTATAACTGTACTGTACTACACTACACTACACTATAACTGTACTGTACTACACTACACTATAACTGTACTGTACTGTACTACACTACACTATAACTGTACTGTACTACACTACACTACATTATAACTGTACTGTACTACACTACACCAGACTATAACTGTACTGTACTACACTACACTACATTATAACTGTACTGTACTACACTACACTACACTACACTATAACTGTACTGTACTACACTACACTACACTATAACTGTACTGTACTGTACTACACTACACTACACTATAACTGTACTACACTACACTACACTATAACTGTACTGTACTACACTACACTACACTATAACTGTACTGTACTGTACTACACTACACTATAACTGTACTGTACTACACTACACTACACTATAACTGTACTGTACTGTACTACACTACACTACACTATAACTGTACTGTACTACACTACACTACACTATAACTGTACTGTACTACACTACACTATAACTGTACTGTACTGTACTACACTACACTACACTATAACTGTACTGTACTACACTACACTACACTATAACTGTACTGAACTACACTACACTACACTATATATCTACACTACACTAGACAAAGACAATTCCCGCTGAGTCACAACATTATTTACCTCAGTAATTTCTCCATTCTGTACATTATATGGTGATATTGACCCATATTGACCCCACACACACACAGTTCTACACTACACTACACTACACTATATATGACTACACTACACTATAACTATATCTACACTAGACAGACATTTCCCGCTGATTTACAACATTATTCACCTCAGTAATTTCTCCACCATGTTGACCACACGTGTACCACACTACTGTAACTGTTGTGTACTGTACTAGACTGTAACTACAACTATATAACTATATCTACACTACACTACACTATACGTGTACCACACTACTGTAACTGTTATGTACTGTACTAGACTGTAACTACAACTATATAACTATATCTACACTACACTATACGTGTACCACACTACTGTAACTGTTGTGTACTGTACTAGACTGTAACTACAACTATATAACTTTATCTACACTAGACTAGACACAGACAGTTCCCGCTGATTTACAACATTATTTACCTCACTAATTTCTCCACAAACACAGTGTTCTGTACTAGACTACACTACACTGTAACTATATTTACACATTACTAGACACTATTTACCTCAGCTCTGTGTGTGTGTGTGGTCTACAGTAGACTGTAGCTGTACTATATTGACCACACACACAGTGTTCTGTACTGTACTACACTAGACCACACTACACTGTACTACCCTACACTATATTTATACTACAACTACAACTACACGATATCTAGACAATATTATTTACCTCAGCTCCATCCGTCTAGTTACAGTGTAGTGTATTGACCAGTTACACACAGTGTTCTGTAACCACACTAGACCACACTACATTGTATCTGTACTGTACTATATATTTACCCTATAACTACACTACACTACACTAGACCACACTATAACTATATAGCTATACTACACTACACTGTACTATATATTTACACTATAACTACACTACACTAGACCACACTATAACTATATAGCTATACTATACTACACTACACTACATATCTACACTACACTACACTGTACTATATATGTACACTACACTACAACTACACACTACACTGTACTATATATTTACACTACACTACATATCTACACTACACTGTACTATATATTTACACTACACTACATATCTACACTACACTGTACTATATATTTACACTACACTACATATTTACACTACACTACACTGTACTACATATTTACACTACACTACATATTTACACTACACTACATATTTATACTACACTACACTACACTACACTGAAGAAGGGTTTCAGCCCGAAACGTCGCCTATTTCCTTCGCTCCATAGATGCTGCCTCACCCGCTGAGTTTCTCCAGCAGTTTGTGTACTACACTATACTACATATTTACACTACACTACACTATATATTTACACTACACTACATTGACTACACACTATACTACAACTACAACTACAACTATATATTTACACTACACTACATTGACTACACTAAACTATACTATAACTACAACTATATATTTACAACTACACGATATCTAGACAATATTATTTACCTCAGCTCCGTCCGTCTAGTTACAGTGTAGTGTATTGACCAGTTACACACACAGTGTTCTGTAACCACACCACACTACATCTACACTATATATTTACAACTACACTACACTACACTAGACTACACTAAACTACAACTACACTATATATTTACAACTACACGATATCTACACTACACTACAACTACACTATATTCACACTACAACTATATATTTACACTAGACTACACTACACTATAACTACAACTATATATTTACAACTACACTACACTACACTAGACCACACTAGACTATACTACAACTACAACGACAACTATATATTTACAACTACACTACACTACACTATAACTACACTACACTATACTACAACTACAACGACAACTATATATTTACAACTACACTACACTACACTATACTACAACTACAATGACAACTATTTATTTACAACTACACTACACTACACTATAACTACACTACACTATACTACAACTACAACGACAACTATATATTTACAACTACACTACACTACACTATAACTACACTACACTATACTACAACTACAACGACAACTATATATTTACAACTACACTACACTATAACTGCACTACACTATACTACAACTACAATACTTAGAGATAATATATATAAGCATCTGGATAAACAGGGTCTGATTAGGAACAGTCAACATGGATTTGTGCCTGGAAGGTCATGTTTGACTAATCTTCTTGAATTTTTTGAAGAGGTTACTAGGGAAATTGACGAGGGTAAAGCAGTGGATGTTGTCTATATGGACTTTAGTAAGGCCTTTGACAACGTTCCTCATGGAAGGTTGGTTAAGAAGGTTAAACTGTTGGGTATAAATGCAGGAATAGCAAGATGGATTCAGCAGTGGCTGAATGGGAGAAGCCAGAGGGTAATGGTGGATGGCTGTTTGTCGGGTTGGAGGCAGGTGACTAGTGGGGTGCCTCAGGGATCTGTGTTGGGTCCTTTGTTGTTTGTCATGTACATCAATGATCTGGATGAAGGGGTGGTAAATTGGATTAGTAAGTATGCAGATGATACCAAGATAGGGGGTGTTGTGGATAATGAAGAGGATTTCCAAAGTCTACAGAGTGATTTAGGCCATTTGGAAAAATGGGCTGAAAGATGGCAGATGGAGTTTAATGCTGATAAATGTGAGGTGTTACACCTTGGCAGGATAAATCAAAATAGGACGTACATGATAAATGGTAGGGAATTGAAGAATACAGTTGAACAGAGGGATCTGGGAATAACCGTGCATAGTTCCTTGAAGGTGGAATCTCATATAGATAGGGTGGTAAAGAAAGCTTTTGGTATGCTAGCCTTTATAAATCAGAGCATTGAGTATAGAAGCTGGGATGTAATGTTAAAATTGTACAAGGCATTGGTGAGACCAAATCTGGAGTATGGTGTACAATTTTGGTCGCCCAATTATAGGAAGGATGTCAACAAAATAGAGAGAGTACAGAGGAGATTTACTAGAATGTTGCCTGGGTTTCAACAACTAAGTTACAGAGATAGGTTGAATAAGTTAGGTCTTTATTCTCTGGAGCGCAGAAGGTTAAGGGGGGACTTGATAGAGGTATTTAAAATGATGAGAGGGATAGACAGAATTGATGTGATCAAGCTTTTCCCTTTGAGAATAGGGAAGATTCAAACAAGGAGGTTCAGACATGACTTCAGAATTAAGGGACAGAAGTTTAGGGGTAACATGAGGGGGAACTTCTTTACTCAGAGAGTGGTAGCGGTGTGGAATGAGCTTCCAGTGGAAGTGGTGGCGGCAGGTTCGTTGGTAACATTTAAGAATAAATTGGATAGGCATATGGATGAGAAGGGAATGGAGGGTTATGGTATGAGTGCAGGCAGGTGGGACTAAGGGAAAAAAATTGTTCGGCACGGACTTGTAGGGCCGAGATGGCCTGTTTCCGTGCTGTAATTGTTATATGGTTATATGGTTATATGGTTAACTACGACAACTATATATTTACAACTACACTACACTACACTACACTATAACTACACTGGACTATACTACAACTATAACTATATATTTACAACTACATGATATCTAGACCACACTACACTATAACTACACTAGACTACACTACACTACACTGTACTATAACTACACTACACACTACACTATATTCACACTATAACGATATATTTACAACTACACGATATCTACACAACTACACAACAACTAAACTACAACTACAACTATGTATTTACAACAACTACACGATATCTATACTACACTACACTACACTATAACTACACTACACTATATCTACACTATAACTACACTACTCTACACTAGACTACACGATATCTAGACCACACTACACTAAACTATACTCCACTCCACTAGTTACATTGCTACATATTGACCACACACACGTGTACTGTACTGTAGATTATGTGGTCATTGACCTCACTACACTGTGTGTGTTGTCTACACTAGACTGCACTGTATTCACCACACACACAATGTACTAGACTACACTACACTGTA
This sequence comes from Amblyraja radiata, assembly GCF_010909765.2. NCBI lineage: Eukaryota > Metazoa > Chordata > Chondrichthyes > Rajiformes > Rajidae > Amblyraja > Amblyraja radiata. The sequence goes on from NC_045991.1 coordinate 7,403,785, forward strand.
CTACATTGACTACACTAAACTAAACTACACTAGACCACACTATAACTACACTACAACTACAACTATATATTTACAACAACTACACGATATCTAGACAATATTATTTACCTCAGCTCCGTCCGTCTAGTTACACTGCACTATATTGACCAGTTCCACACACACAGTGTTCTGTAACTACACTACACTATATTTACACTACATTATACACAGTACAGTGTAGTTACAGAACACTGTGTGGTCTAGACTACACAACACTATATTGACTACACTAGACTACACTACACTACACTGTACTATATATCTACACTATAACTACATATTTACAACTACACGATATCTAGACCACACTACACTATAACTACACTACACTACATTGACTACACTACATTTACACAGTGTACTAGACTACACTACATTTACACAGTGTACTACACTACACTACACTAGACTACAACTATATTTATACTACAACTATATATTTACAACTACACTAGACTACACTATAACTAAACCACACTAAACTACACTATAACTACACTATTATTTACAACTACATGATATCTAGACCACACTATAACTACACTAGACCACACTACACCACACTACACTATAACTCCACTACACTAGTTACATTGCTACATATTGACCACACACACGTGTACTGTACTGTAGATTATGTGGTCATTGACCTGGGAACCGCCGCTTCTTCTCCACCGCCATTTTGATGCGGTCGATGGGGCGGGCGGAAGGACGGCCATCCTGGTGAGGTCGTCAGCCGGGGGCCATCTTGGTGAGGTCGTCATCCGGCGGCCATCTTGGTGAGGTCGTCAGCCGGCGGCCATCTTGGTGAGGGGGTTGTGTTCAAGAAGGAACTGCAGATGCTGGAAAATGGAAGGTTGTTTCAGCCCCGAGACGATCCACAGAAGCTGCTGCTGCTGCTGCTGCTGCGCCTGCACTGTGTAAATCAAAGATCCTATAGCGGAGCTCTGCTATAAGATCTTTGGTCTAAATATGGGGTTGACGGCGGCCATCTTGACGAGGGCAGGTGAGGTCGGCGGCCATCTTGGTGAGGGCAGGTGAGGTCGGCGGCCATCTTGGTGAGGGCAGGGTTGGCGGTTGGCGGTTGGCGGTTGGGGGTTGGCGGTTGGCGGTTGGCGGTTGGCGGTTGGCGGTTGGCGGTTGGAGCTTTGAGCGGGAACAAGATGGAACCCGGACCCTGATGATGGAGATGACGACGGTGGCGGCTGTAACTGTGGGATAAACATAGACAACATAGACAATAGGTGCAGGAGTAGAGGCCATTCGGCCCTTCGAGCCTGCACCATTCGCCATTCAATATGATCACGGCTGATCATCCAACTCAGTATTCTGTACCTGCCTTCTCTCCATACCCCCTGATCCCTTTAGCCACAAGGGCCACATCTAACTCCCTCTTAAATATAGCCAATGAACTATGGCCTCAACTACCTTCTGTGGCAGAGAGTTCCACAGATTCACCACTCTCTGTGTGTGAAAAAAAATGTTTTTCTCTTCTCGGTCCTAAAAGATTTCCCCCTTATCCTTAAAACTTGATGATGCAGTTCACACTGTGACTGGCTACGTACCAGAATTTCACATCAAAGTAGGGAAGAGGATCAATAATGAGGTCTCAGTATACACAGGTGAAATGATTGCAATATTGTTAGCGGTACAGTGGGTCGAGGATACTAGGCCTTTAAGGACAGTTATTTGTTCAGATTCAGGTTTAGCAATAAAGAGTTTACAGCACAGCCATTCAGACAGTAGACCAGACATTTTGATTGAAATACAACAAACACTATTCAGAATTCAAATGATGGGGCTTACAGTCATATTTTTATGGGTACCAGCACACATTGGCATTAGAGGAAACGAAATGGCAGATTAGGTAGCAAAAGAGGTAGCAAAAAGAAGTAAAATTGATTTAAGTATTAACATAGGTAAAACTGAAATCAAAGACATTATTAAGGAAAGACTGAAGGAAAGATGGCAAAAGCAATGGGATGAAGAGCGGAAAGGACGGTGGTTCTACAGAGTCCAGAGGAAAGTGGGAGAAATGAGATGTGCAGGAAAAAACTGAAAAGAGGAGACAGTAATCTCAAGAATTAGATTTGGACACACTGGTCTGAACAGTACACTTTTTATAATAGGCAAGCATAATACAGGTAGATGTGAATACTGTGGGCAAGAAGAGACAATAGAGCATGTCATTGTACATTGTGAGAGGTATGAGGAGGAGAGAGAACGGATGAGTGAGCAGTTCAGAAAAGAAAGAATACAATTTGATTTGGTAGATATTTTGCAAGGAAGTTCATATAAGTGCTATCAAATCCTGTTGCATTTTCTTAGGGTAACCAATTTGTTCGGAAGGATATAGGTTATTAGTATAGTATAGTATAGTAATGGTGTTGTTTGATCCACACTCCATGCCAGTTGGTGGCGGTAATGCACCAAAAAAGTTGTTTGCCAACCGCCAAAAAACACCACATAGAAGAAGTAGAAGAAGACTGGCTACGCAGTCATGAGTATAGAGTGAGTACAGCAGGGGGCTGAGCACTCATTAGTATAGAGTGAATACAGCAGGGGGCTGAGCACTCATTAGTATAGAGTGAGTACAGCAGGGGGCTGAGCACTCATTAGTATAGAGTGAGTACAGCAGGGGGCTGAGCACTCATTAGTATAGAGTGAGTACAGCAGGGGGCTGAGCCCCCTTGTTCTGGACTTCCCCAACATCGGGAACAATCTTCCTGCATCTAGCCTGTCCAACCCCTTAAGAATTTTGTACGTTTCTATAAGATCCCCCCTCAATCTTCTAAATTCTAGCGAGTACAAGCCGAGTCTATCCAGTCTTTCTTCATATGAAAGTCCTGACATCCCAGGAATCAGTCTGGTGAACCTTCTCTGTACTCCCTCTATGGCAAGAATGTCTTTCCTCAGATTAGGAGACCAAAACTGTACGCAATACTCCAGGTGTGGTCTCACCAAGACCCTGTACGGGCAGGTGAGGGTGGTTTCGGGCGGGTGAGGGTGGTTTCGGGTGGGTGTGGGTGGTTTCGGGTGGGTGAGGGTGGTTTCGGATGGGTGAGGGTGGTTTAGGGGCGGATGAGGGTGGTTTCGGGCGGGTGAGGGTGGTTTCGGGTGGGTGTGGGTGGGTTAGGGACGGGTGAGGGTGGTTTTGGGCGGGTGAGGGTGGTTTCGGGTGGGTGTGGGTGGTTTGGGGCCAGTGAGGGTTGTTTCGGGTGGGTGAGGGTGGTTTTGGGTCGGGTGTGGGTAAATAAATCACAAACCATACGTAAGTAAGTAAGTAAATTTTATTTATATAGCACGTTTAAATCAACTTGCGTTGAAACCAAAGTGCTTTACATCCATAGAAAAAATTAAAAATAAGAAAAAATGACAACACATTATAGAATTCAACATGAACGTCCCCTCACAACAGAATCAACATTTTCCACTTTGGGGAAAGGCATCAAAAAGTCCTCGTCCTCTGTGAAACACCCGAGGTCGGGGCTGATTTGTGGCCTCCGTAGCCAGTCCGATGTTTTCAGGATTCTTGCCGGGAAGCTGGAACTCCGGCGTCTGGTGAACACTCCTCAGCGGCTTGAAAATGTCTGGAGCGGCCGCTCCCTCCCTGGAGACCGAGGCACCTGAAGTCGACAGGCCACGCTGGCTGGAGCTCCGACTCTGGTGATCTCGGCAACAGATCCCAGGCACCACGGTGTTTTAAATCCAGCGCCGCCCACCCGCGGCTGGACGCTCCGCAGACCGCGGCACCCGGTCGACAGGCCGCGCTGGCTGGAGCTCCGACTCTGGTGATCTCGGCAACAGATCCCAGGCTCCGCGGTGTTTATAATCCAGCGCCGCCCACCCGCGGCTGGAAGCTCCGCAGACCGCAGCTCCTCGGATGTTGGAGTCGGCAGCCACAGCACTCCAGAGCTCACCGCACGGCGACCCGGTAAGGCATCGCCCGCTCCATGATGGTGTCCCAGCATTGTGCCGCCACCGAAGCTGTTATCCCAGCCGGTCCCGACAGGAAACTCCACTCCAGTCCAATGGTAGGCCGTGGGTTTTGAATTACATTTTACTCCGATGCAAGCCAAGAAATGAATGAATGAAAACTTTATTGTCATTCAGATATACACCTAGACACAGTGCACCTTGAACGAAATTTCGTTGCATTTGACTCTCCAAATCAGGTAAATAGTAAAAGTAAAAGTGCTAGGTGCGTCCATAAAAATGCCTCATGAGCATGGTTCTGTAAAATAAATATATATAAACAGTTTTTAAAAAGTGTCGATATTTAAAAGTTCTAGCCTCGGTTTGGTTGATTGTTCAGTAATCTTATGGCCTGGGGGATGAAGATGTTGCAGAACCTGGTTGTCCCGCTCTTCATGCTGCGGTACCTCCTCCCAGAGTTAAGCAGTATAAACAGTCCAAATTGTGGGTGTGTGGGGGCTCTGGTAAAGCCCTTAGCTCTAATCAGACAGCGCTTGTACCCCATGTCCATGATGGAAGGAAGAGAAGTCCCAATGATTTTTTCCGCTGTCCTCACCACTCTCTGAAGGCACTTCCAGTCCGCAGCTGTACAGCTGCCGCACCACGTAGAGATGCAGCTGGTCATGACCGACTCAATTGTGCTTCTGTAGAAAGTGGCGAGGATGGGAGGGTGGAGGTGTAAACTTCTCAACCTGCGGAGGAAGTACAACCGCTGCTGTGCCCGTTTTGCCAGAGATGTAATGTTTGTGGACCAGTTTAAGGTGTCCGTTATATGCACGATATATATTTACGATATATATTAATGATTTGGACGAGATGAGGAAAACCTTTTTCACACAGAGAGTGATGAATCTCTGGAATTCTCTGCCGCAGAAGGTAGTTGAGGCCAGTTCATTGGCTATATTTAAAAGGGAGTTAGATGTGGCCCTTGTGGCTAAAGGGATCAGGGGGTATGGAGAGAAGGCAGGTACAGGTTACTGAGTTGGATGATCAGCCATGATCATATTGAATGGCAAATGGTGCAGGCTCGAAGGGCCGAATGGCCTCTACTCCTGCACCTATTGTCTATGTTTCTATGTTTCCTGGCCCATATTTATCCCTCAGTAAATAGGAACATATTGAGGACAAATTGGAGACCATATTTTCTACATGACTACACTAGCTATACTTCAACTTCTGGCATGTATATTTGATAATGGTTTACACAGGGGATGATGACACAATCACCACATGGTCAGATCATTGCAGATCACCACCTGAACAGCATCATACAGCAGACTCCTCATGGCAACGCAGGTACACAGGACAATGCACATTGCATAAATAATGCTTCAATTGACCACAACAAGTCTGAAATCAATTTCTCAACAACATAAGCACAAACAGATACTTTTCTATCCAAAATAGATTGTTCTTTTCTCCTTGTAACAAAGATAACATGGTCATTGATAATTTGGGGGAATCTGTGCTGCATTAAGGATGTCTTCATGTACTTTACCTGTAGGCTTGCGCCTTCTTTGACACCACACCACTGCCAGTATAATGACGAGGAGAAGAGCCAGACTCCCGATAATTCCAACAATGATGAATATCAAAACGTAAATATCTGTCAAAGTAATAAACACAGAGTTCACATTTGTAGAATAAATGCGCATCATTCAAAAGCTCCCCCAAAGACCAGGCATTAACCACACTGACTAATTTAGATCAGAAGTCTTGAGTTTAACTTGTGATCCAGATTAACTGAGACACAAGGTACTGCAGATGATAGTTTACCAATAAAAAACACAAGGTGTTGGAGAAACTCAGCAGGTTAGGCAGGTGACATTTCGGGTCACAGCCCTTTAGTCTGAAGTAGGGTCCCAACCCAAAACCTCACCTATCCATGTTCTCCAGCGATTCCGCCTGACCCGTTGAGTTACTCCAGCACATTGTGTCTTTTTTTCCCAGATTAATTGACCTTGCTTAAAAACATAGAAACATAGAAAATAGGTGCAGGAGTAGAGGCCATTCGGCCCTTCGAGCCTGCACCATTTGCCATTCGATATGATCATGGCTGATCATCCAACTCAGTATCCTGTACCTGCCCTCTGCACACCCCCTGATCCCTTTAGCCGCAAGGGCCACATCTAACTCCCTCTTAAATATAGCCAATGAACTGGCCTCAACTACCTTGTGTGGCAGAAAATTCCAGAGATTCACCACTCTCTGTGTGAAAAATATTTTCCTCATCTCGGTCCTAAAAGATTTCCCCCTTATCCTTAAACTCTGACCCCTTGTTCTGGACTTCCCCAACATCGGGAACAATCTTCCTGTATCTAGCCTGTCCAACCCCTTAAGAATTTTGTAAGTTTCTATAAGAAACTTGTTTGTTAACGTATGACCCAAAAGACATGTCTTTTCCCACATTTCATCAGTAATAATATGTGAAATGTGAAATAGGTTGCTTCATCAAATACAACACCTGTACAACTAGAGATTTATTGACAGAGTCATCTATTTACCTTGTTGCTTTGTGTTCCTAGTCACAGACGTATATTCAGTAACACGGCTCATGTCAGGTACTGGGGTCACATTGATTTCTGGAAAATAAGTATTATTTTCTGATTAAGACTTTAATTCGGTTTGATTTTAAAGAAGCAACAATCCAGTGTTTAAACTGTACCCCATTAATAATGAGATCCACCAGAATGACCAGGAACATGACTTCAGATGTACGTCAGAAACATTTAATTGTGGGATAAGACCATGTGTATAAAATCAGAGTCCATGGAAACACAGTGTTCCCTAAATTATGACCAGGATGGTACACGGCAAAGTTTTCACTTGAAGTTTGAACCACCAAAGTGCAGTGGAGATACATACCTTGGTCTCCTGGTTTCCTGGCCCATATTTATCCCTGTTTGTTAATGTATGAACAAAAGACATGTCTTTTCCCACATTTCGTCAGTAATAATAATATTCATTTCCAATTCCCATTTCTGTTTCGTTTCTAACGTGTTTCCTTTTACATAATCTTGAAGTCCTTTTATATAAATCCTGATTCAACCAGATGAATGTTTGAGTACACAGCGGCATGCAGTAAAACATGACATAGATCAGGTCAACTAATACTGACTGATCTACAGTCAGATCAGTAACAGAGGGAGGGATATGGGTGGAAGTGGAACAAGAACATAAAAGGAAAACTCTGCAATTGGAAGGGGTAGGAAATGAGTTGAAAGAGGAAGGGAAGAGAATAGGATCACTGGGCGGTGGGATAAATGCGTGCACAATGAAGGGGGAGGGGGTGGTGTTCAGGAAGTGTTATTTGAAATTTAAGAATTCATTGATCATAACAGAGGTAGACAACTCAAACTGGAAGAAAATATTCCACTCAAATTTCAGGACCAATAAGCGACATCAAAACTCAATCATGACTCTAAGTATGAAGAACAAACCCTTATCACTTACTACTGTTCTTCTGATAGTACGGGACAAAAAGCCGGGGCAGGTCTTGATGAAACAAAACACATCTCCAGTTCCCTCTGCCTCTCTCAGCTTTCTGAATAACCAGACTCGGTGATTTCTCTTCCACAGTCAGTGTCTTTTCTCCAACACGTTTGCCACCGCCATTGATCCAAACCAGTCTCATTGACTCAGTGACGTGAGACACAGAGCAGGTCAGGGTAACGTTGTCTCCCTCAGTCACTGCATCAGACGGTTCAGCTGTGACTGTGGAAACAAGCAGGTTGTTTACATTTTAAACAATAAGTTCATCAGTAAACTCAGTGGCAACATTCTGACTCCTACCTTTCACTGTGATGAGATCAATGGTGAGAAATCGATTTGATTCCAGATCACAGGTGTAAACTCCGGCATCTTGAAACACAACGGGGACAATCCTCACATTGAAATCCTTGCCATCGAAGAGTTTCCCTGAGGTCACCAGTCAATTCACGAAGTTGGTCCCATTGACATTGATGATGATGGGCTGAGAACGTGCTGCAGATGCTATTACTTTCTGCGGTTGAAGGTGATGAGGTGACCAGGCCCAGTCAGCACGGGAATAGCCATCACCATTACCATTATTATAACAAACCAGGTGAAGTTCACTGTGACCGGTGCTGGAGCGGTAAAATATGTATCTCCCATCATGTAAATCTGTATCAGAGAGACAGAGGATAACTCCTTTCAGTATTACAGTTACTGTGCCATACACAGATTCTCAACCGTATTCTTATAAACATTTGTGGTGTTTTGTTCAACTGATCAAGTTTCAAATGTAACATCTTTCATGAATGCCGCACTAAACTCATCAGATCTTTATAAAATACAATGTGCTGTACGGCAGTAAGTTGCAGTGAAGTTTGGATATTCCACTCTACATTTCAACATGAGGTTGGCCCCCACACCCGGACTGTCCGGGAATGTCCCGGGATGGAATGAAACCTCCCGGAGACTCCCGAGAGCGGTGTGGGAGGTGAATGTCTCTGTCAGTCTGCAGGAGGTGGTTCAGGGTCAGGTTCGGGTTCAGGTTCGGGTTCGGGTTCGGGTTCAGGTTCGGGTTCAGGTTCAGGTTCGGGTTCAGGTTCAGGTTCAGGTTCAGGTTCGGGATCGGGTTCGAGTTCGGGTTCAGGTTCAGGTTCAGGTTGTGGACAGAAGCAGCCCAGAGGATGCCTGCACGGGGACTGACCCGGACACGTTGGCACTTCAAGTGGATCGGCACATTCCCATTATTCCCACCATCCCTCTCCCATTCACACCCATTGATTCCCTGTCCTTCCCTATTCCCGTGTCCTGCTCCCAGCTGAATGCTGATCCCAAGCCCGAGTCTGCAGCAGCTGGAATCACTTCAAGCAACACCAGACTCGGAGAGAAGGGTCAGTGTGGGGAGAGGGGATGGATTGTTGTTCAGTGTTGATGTGTGGGTCGGGACCCCCAGTGTGTGTGTGAGCAGCAAGTGCTGGTGACTACACGTTCTATCTGACACTTTGACGTGAGTCCTGTATCAGTATCTCACTCTCAGATACTGGAGCATTGATGGCAAGATGAGTCCTGTATCTGTATCTCACTCTCAGATACTGGAGCATTGATGGCAAGATGAGTCCTGTATCAGTATCTCAGTCTCAGATACTGGAGCATTGATGGCAAGATGAGTCCTGTATCAGTATCTCAGTCTCAGATACTGGAGCATTGATGACAAGATGAGTCCTGTATCTCAGTCTCAGATACTGGAGCATTGATGACAAGATGAGTCCTGTATCAGTATCTCAGTCTCAGATACTGGGGCATTGATGGCAAGATGAGTCCTGTATCAGTATCTCAGTCTCAGATACTGGAGCATTGATGACAAGATGAGTCCTGTATCTCAGTCTCAGATACTGGAGCATTGATGACAAGATAAACTGACAAAATACTTTACTGAACAATGGTTACAGAAAGACATCCCCCTCCTGTGCTGTGTGTGTCTGTCACATAGAGACAAACAGGCAGCTGCCCCACACAGAGACTTTCTGGAAACTTCTCCCTGATCATTGCAGCATTTTATACTGGAGAGCAGTTGGTCACTGCCACAGTTCTTCACGGAGCGCACATATAATATTACAAGAAGCACCGTGATACAAGTGTCTACTTGATACCCAATGGGAGGTGTTTACACTTACACTTGTTTACAGTAAAACCTGCGTTACTTGTGTGAAGAATGTTTCCGTTTTCCCGCACTTCACACACATACAGCTTCCCATCCTCCACTGTAATGTGTCGAACCATCAGATATACCGTGTTATCCAGGCGGATCTGATCAGTGTTGCTCCTGTTCTGCTGGGATGAGTCCATGGGTCTCCAGTGAAGACTGACGGTATCTGAGAGTCTGGAGATGGTGCAGCTGAGTGTAACGTCACTGCCCAGCAGAGGCCACTGTGGACTTGCCTCAACTGTGAAAAACAGATCAATGAGATTCAGAGTGAGTAGTGGTTTATACAAGTCCAGTCCCAGATAGGACAATGACATTCTTGCTTGCTGCAGCACAACAGAATATTGTAGGCATCAATACAGAACAGATCAGTGTGTCCATATACCATAGAATATTTATATATACACACATAAATAAACAGATAAAGTACAATAGGCTGTTATAGTTCAGAGTTTGTTTGACGTTGTGTTTAATAGTCTGATGGCTGTGGGGAAGCTGCTGTTCCTGAACCTGGATGTTGCAGATTTCAGGCTCCTGTACCTTCTACCTGAAGGCAGTGGAGAGATGAGTGTGTGGCCAGGATGGTGTGGGTCCTTGATGATACTGCCAGCCTTTTTGAGGCAGCGACTGCGATAAATCCCCTCGATGGAAGGTAGGTCAGAGCCGATGATGGACTGGGCAGTGTTTACTACTTTTTGCAGCCTTTTCCACTCCTGGACGCACAAGTTGCTGAACCAAGCCACGATGCAACCGGTCAGCATTCTCTCTACTGTGCCCCTGTAGAAGTTAGAGAGAGTCCTCCTTGACAAACCGACTCTTCGTAATCTTCTCAGGAAGTAGAGGCGTTGATGAGCTTTCTTTATAATTGCATCAGTGTTTTGGGACCAGGAGTGATCTTTGGAAAGATGCACGCCCAGGGATTTGAACTCTTGACCCTCTCCCTGATATAAATGGGGCTGTGGGTCTCCCTCCTACTCCTTCCAAAGTCCACAATCAGTTCCTTGGGTTTGCTGGTGTTGAGGGCCAGGTTATTGTGCTGGCACCATATGAACAGTTGCTCGATCTCTCTTCTATACTCTGACTCTCCCCATCAGTGATACGTCCCACAACAGTGGTGTCGTCAGTGAACTTGATGATGGAGCTCGCACTATGACCGGCTACACAGTCATGAGTATAGAGTGAGTACAGCAGGGGGCTGAGCACGCAGCCTTGAGGTGCTCCCGTGCTGATTGTTATTGAGGCTGACACATTTCCACCAATACGAACAGACTGTGGTCTGTGGACGAGGAAGTCGAGGATCCAATTGCAGAGGGATGCGCAGAGACCCAGTTCTGTGAGTTTGGTAACCAGCTTGGAGGGGATGATTTTATTAAATGCCAGCTGTTCACCGTGGGACTGCAGGTGGAACCGGCAACATACAGGCATTGTTGTATTTACACATGCTCTGTTTCAAATATTCACAAACTGTTGAATATTCATCTATTTCCACTCCTTCTCGGTGTATTTGATTGGTCTCAAGAGGTGAACTCTATGACAGAGCCCATGTTCCACAGGTGAAGGATGGACTTCCATCCACCTGGTCACAGGGTAACATTAAGTAGCAGTGTCACCCCGGGACCACTACACGGACACATTGGTTCCATACCACCTTGCTTGCCGCGATCACCTTACCGTGTGCCGGCAAGAAGACCATGGTATTCGCTGTGGCTAGATTCATTGATTTGCTGTTCCCAGTGAAGTCATCAAACTATTATCACCCATCCCTGCTGATCATTACAGAATCAATGAACAAAATCACTTCCCCAGTTGTTTGACTTTTCACCGGGTGGAAGAAGTCTCACAATTCCTGCCATCTCTCATCATTCATTATAGGTGACAATATTTACAGAGATTAATTCAACATTATTGATCCTTATCGCATCCACCCACCTTTCATCACAAATATTTCATATTGTTTCAGGATTTGCTTTCTCGGTTCTGTTTGATTCAAAGTGAAAATTCCCGCCAATTTAAATGTGGGTTTATCAATTGTTAGAGCAAGGGTACTGGTATTCACATTCATCTCCGGGTACAAGTTGCCATCGGTCTTCTCTTTGATCCAAGAGTTTCCCATTCTTTTAAAAGTCGACAATTTTCCGATTTCCTTCCCTGAGTGTGGTTTCCATTCCCAGACAACAACAGTGTCTTTCTCAGCATTGTCCGGTCCGTTTAACACAATGCCGTCTCCATTATCCAAGAAATACATTCGATTTCTGTTTTCTGTTGCAAATACGAACAATGAAGAATTAACATTTAAAACACATTTTCCCCACGCACCCCATATCCGTAATCATTAATTTAAACTGAATTTAATTCCAGATAGTTGTCATCTTCCTTGGAAACCCCAGCGAGGAAGTCACGGTTTGTGAAGAGATGTGTGTGTGGAATAACCTGGCCTGATTGATGCAGGGATATTTCATCACATGAGTGAGTGGGTGGGGGGGAGGGAGGGAGGGAGGTGGGGTTAGGGGGTTGTGTTGGGGTTAGTGGTGGAACTACACCTGGTTTTGAAGGGACTTTGTGGGAGCGTGAAGTGAAGACATTGCGTCTGGTTCTCGGGCTGCGACTGGATCGATTAGTCGAGGGCAGATCCACCCACATGGACTGTGGTGAGGAGATGTTGGGGAGGATGGTGTGGACAACTGTGTCAAAGGCTGCAGAGGCTGAGTGGGATGAGGAGGGAGAGTTTAACTCTGCTACAAGTTCACAGGAGGCCATTTCTGACTTTGATAAGGACCGTGTCGGTGCAGGAGAAGGAGAGAGAGTTGATGGGATGGGCTCAGAAATGGAGGTCCAGCAAGGATGGTGTGGATTTGTGAAGCAGCAACACATACAGGGATGTGGAATGGAGGTCCAGCAAGGGTGGGGTGGATTTGTGAGGCAGCAACACATACAGGGATGTGGAATGGAGGTCCAGCAAGGATGGAATGGATTTGTGAGGCAGCAACACATACAGGGATGTGGAATGGAGGTCCAGCAAGGATGGTGTGGATTTGTGAAGCAGCAACACATACAGGGATGTGGAATTGAGGTCCAGTAAGGATGGTGTGGATTTGTGAGGCAGCAACACATTCAGGGATGTGGAGAGGAAAGTGAGATTGACAATAGGGTGCGGGTTTACACGGACAATGATAATTAATGCAAGGTGATTGTGACCGGTGAAGAGAAAGTACTTACTCTGTGTGGAAACTGGTCGAAGCAGGAAAACAAAGAAACCCAACATCAAACCTGCAGGCAAACTGTTGCAGAGAAACCTCGGCCTCATTTTGTACATTCTCTGTTTGGAAACAATGTGTAGGTTTAGATTAAGGATCAGTAAATTGGTAGTTGGCAAATGTTGTATTGAGTACAGCCAGTTTGAAACTCCTCACCCTGGGGCATTTTAGAATTGGCCGCACACAATTACACGGGGAAAATACATTCACTTGGTGGATTCTGCTGCTGGAATATTGTCACTTCAGTAATCTGGGATGTCACCACCATATTCAACCTCTATTGTCCCAAATCATTCATCTGTACTCCGCCTTTTCTATGTTTGACTCAATTACCTCCGACCACTGGTAAAATGTTCTCAACTAAATCAGACCTCGCTAGTGAGTTAATGAACAGAGAAGACAACACAATGGCAAGGGACATTCAATATTCTCAAACGGTCCCAGGATGTTGCCGGCGAAACGGGAACAAAAGTATTCAATTTAGATTGACTAGGAAACGGAGATGAGGAAACACTTTTTCTCACAGAGAGTTGTGAGTCTGTGGAATTCTCTGCCTCAGAGGGCGGTGGAGGCCGGTTCTCTGGATGCTTTCAAGAGAGAGCTAGGTAGGGCTCTTAAAGATAGTGGTGTCAGGGGATATGGGGGAGAAGGCAGGAACGGGGAACTGATTGTGGTTGATCAGCCATGATCACATTGAATGGCGGTGCTGGCTCGAAGGGCCGAATGGCCTCTACTCCTGCACCTGTTGTCTATTGTCTATTGACACCAGTAGGAAAATGGCATATGATAGTCATTTAGCTGTGGGAAATAAAGGAGACAAAACGAAATTAATAAAGTTTGTATGCCCTTGTCAAATCTAAAGTGGAACAAACATGATTGAATGAGTGATAAATCACAGTTTACAGGACATCCAACATTGTTCAGTTTGTGGATACCTGTTAAACCACTCTTTGACATGAAGTGAGACTGCAGTGAGGTCACCTACCTTGTGAGAAGAGACTGATGGTGAACGAGTACAGAGACTGAGTGACAAAGCTCCAAGCACGGCGACACACTGAGATTCACAGTCTCACACAGTTTCTTTGGAAGGGCAAACACCCTTCCTCTTTCTATCCAGCTCAGGATTCACACACCATTTGTGTTGATAATGTTTGAGTCAGATTAAAAATCATCTTGTAAAAGCTAATTGGATAAACCAAATGGGGAATTTCCTGAGGTCACAAATACATTGGATAAGTTTAGACTTGGAACCTCCTTATATTAAATGCGATTAGTGGGTGGCAAATGTCTAAGATAATGGCAAACGAGGGAATCTGCTGTTTTGTAATGAAGGGAACATGGTCAATATTCACGCCTTGCAGCTGTGTTAGAGCTTTAGCTCAACTTCAAGTTCAAGTGAGTTTATTGTCATGTGTCCCTGATAGGACAATGAAATTCTTGCTTTGCTTCAGCACAACAGAACAGTAGGCATTGACTACAAAACAGATCAGTGTGTCCATATACCATTATATGTCCATATACCATTATAGTAGTTTAAATCTATATCCAAATGTAGCACATCACGGTGGGTTTAGGGGGTTACAAATGAGGTACATTTGAGAATCAGGATCATACATTATTTTCAAACTTAGTACAATATTGAATGTAAATTTTCTCCCGAGCTTTTAATTTAATTCAAGGCGGAACCTGCAGCCAATATTTTCATTAGCATCCAAATAGTTCCTGCATCTTGCAGTGTTCTCCAAGTTCAACATCACAGAGTGCACCAAGACCTTCACAGCCTCTGTAAATAACCCACATAACCACCTTGCGGTGTTCTCCAAGGTTCAACCTCACAGAGTGCACCAAGACCTTCACAGCCTCTGAGAATAACCCACATAACCACCTTGCAGTATTCTCCAAGCCCAACATCACAGAGTGCACCAAGACCTTCACAGCCTCTGTAAATAACCCACATAACCACCTTGCATTTCTCTAAAACAAATGTCACCATTTGAAGTGGTGATGATCTGTAAAATCATACTGAAGAATGTTTGATGGTCGTGTGATCTTGCACGGAACAGGGGCACTAAATAATTTGCAAAGGAAATGCTGCAGTGAATAGCTAGTTGGCAAGTGTTGTATTGAACACAGCCACTTTGAAAACCCTGGCCCAGGACCATTTGAGAATTAACCGCACACAATTACACGGGGAAGGACCATTCCTCTGTGGAATCTGCCACTGGAATATTATCACTGCTGTCATCTGGGATTTCACAACCACATTCAGTCGCTTTGCATTGACTGAAATGACTCATCTGTACGTCGACAGTTTCATTCTTAACCCACTTCCCTCCTGCTTCTCGGTAGAATGGTTTTAACTCATTTGTACCTCACTAGTCAGTCAATTAATTGAGCGAGCGGGCAACAGAACGGCGAGGACGTTTAACATCCTCAATCAGTCCCAGAGGATTGCCGGAGAAATGGGAAAAATAAAATCCACATGAGCAGCGATACATTAGATTGACCAGAAAGCCCAAATGGGTAAAATGGCAGATGCTGATAATTTAGTTTCATTAAGTTTCTAGTGGAAATAATGGAGACAAAAATACATTGATAAAGTTTCATGTAGGAAGGAACTGCAGATGCTGCTTTACACCGAGTATAGACACTAAAGTAACTGGGCGGGAGTAACTGGGCGGGGCAGGCAGCATCTCTGGAGAGAAGGAATGGGTGACGTTTCGGGTCAAAGAAGTCTGGATCTGAAGAAGGGTCTCGACACGAAACATCACCCATTCTTTCTCTCCAGATGCTGCCTGTCCCGCTGAGTTACTCCAGCATGTTGTGTCTCTCTTCATTATTCATTACATTTCTATATCCTTGTAAAATCTAAAGCAGAACAGACTGGTACAGTCTAATAAATGGTTGTAGGAGTCGAATATCACACGTTAGAAATTTAAAACCTTACATAGACTGTATTACTCAAAAACTAAAATAAGTAAACTTTTTCCAAATGTCTCCCCCACCTGTGATAAATGTCTATCCCATGAAGCAACTATAGCACATTCCATTGTTTTTTGTAGAAAAATCCAAACATTTTGGAATGAAATTTTTGAAATATTTACAAAATTATTTCAAATAAAACTGAAACCGAACGCAGAATTGATTATTTTTGGAACCACGGAAGGCAGCCCTGAGCTAACTGTGTCCCAAAAGAGCCGACTTAATTACGGTTTAATAATGGGAAAAAAACTCATGCTTAAATTCTGGAAAAACGCCCCAACACCAACAATAAATATGTGGATTTCAAATATGTTCGAAACGTTACACCTGGAAGATATGAGATTCCTTCCAGCAGGCAAACCAGACCATTTCCAAAAGCTTTGGTCTCCATTTATCGACTTACTACAAGTATAAGGTGCAACAGAATTCTGAAAATAAATGTTTTCAGGACCTGGTGAGGGGGGAGGAAAAATACAAAGTTGGTTTATCCCTTTTAGCTCTTCTTTTAACTTTTAATATATCTTCTGTTTTCTTTTTCTCTTCTTCTATTTCTATGGCTTGCTTCTTAACTCTTTTTCGAACTTTTCATGTCTAAGGGTCTCTTTTGATCACTCTTTCACACACTTACTATCCTATTTAACTCTCTTTACTTTTCTTCTTTTCAAAGTTTAAAATATAAAGTGGTACAGGAAATGTATTATGTTATTTTTGGCTTATATTATTGTAATGTACACTGCTAATAAATAAAATTATATTAAAAAAATGAATAAATTTAAAAAAGAAAGTATTGAACACGGAGTTCCGTTTCTAGATCCCATTTAAACCACACCTTTACCTGAAGTGAACCTGTAGTAAGGTCGCCTACCTTGTGGGAAGAGACTGATGGTGAACGAGTCCAGAGACTGGGCAGCAAAGCTCCAAGCACGGTGACACACTGACTTCCCCAGTCTCGTGCTGTGTCTTACGAAACTACAGGACCTTCCTCTTCCTCTTCTACTCAGCGTTCAGACATCACTTCTGTTGAAAGTGTTTGTGTCAGTGTAAAACTCATCTTATCAAACCTTATTCGGCAAAGGAAAATGGGAATTTACTGAGCTCAAACATGCATTGGATGCGTTGATACATGGAACCTCATCTTTCTAAATGGGAAGGGGGAAAAGGGGAAGTACAACGGGATCTGGGGGTCCTTGTTCATCAGTCTATGAAAGTAAGCATGCAGGTACAGCAGGCAGTGAAGAAAGCCAAGAAGTTGGCCTTCATAACAAGAGGAATCGAATATAGGAGCAAAGAGGTCCTTCTGCAGTTGTACAGGGCCCTAGTGAGACCACACCTGGAGTCCCTCCAGCAGATTGTTTTTGTTTGTTTCAGGGAGAACAAGTCGATGTGTCCAATTTTCAGAAGGTCTTTGAATTTTAAATATGTGGATTAGGCAATATTAAACAGGCATGAATTGAAAATTATTTGGCAGACAGGAAACAGAGAGGAGACTTTGTTAGGGTGGCAGGTGGTGATGAATGATCCAGCATCAAGCCAGTTCTTGAGTCTGTTATTTTAAATGTTCATCAATGGTATTGACAAGGAAACAAACATAATATTTCTAAGTTTGATGACATGAAACTGAGAGTAAACAGGAGAAGCAAAGAGGATGCAAAGAGGTTTCCAGGTGATGTCAGTCAGTTGAGTTACTTGTCAAATATACACAGATGCAGCAGAGAGTCATAGAGCTGTAGAGCATGGAAATAGACACATCAACCCAACACACACATGCTGACCAAGATGTCCAACTGACCCCATCACAATTGGCTGTCCCTGGCCCATGTCTCTCCAAACATGTCTTTGTGCTCTCCTTACCGGAGAAAGGGTTTTTCAGCCACACATGTAATGCAGCCAAGGCTGACCAGACTGATTCCTGGAATGGCAGGACTCATGTGTAATGAGAGGAGGAGCTGACTGAGCCAGTAGTCACTGGAGTTTGGAAGACTTAAGCATGACCTCTCTAAATTAAACAACATTCAAAGCAGAGCTAGACAGACTCGATACATAAAGATATTTCCAGTGAATGTAGGATCTGGAACAAGGGGTTTTGGACTCAAGATAAGGGGTGAAACATTTAGGGCTGAGACATTTCTTCATTGTGAATATGGTGAGCCATTGAAATTCACCCCACAGAAAATGGTAGATGGCAGGTCACTGAATCTTGTTAAGTAGGGGATAGATTTATTTGATATAAAATGCATCAACATTTATCGGGAGAGAATTGGAATATGAGAATGTTTTGAATGATTGAACAGGCTCAAAGTGACAAATAATCCACCCCTGATTCTCTTTTGCATGTTTCAATAGGTTTTGGGATAGTTTGATGTTGTCTTTGTCCTTCACCATTCTGATGTTTATTTACACATTGTGAAATTTAGTCAGATAAAAAACAGGAAGTGAAACAGCCCAGAGCTGAGAATAGATGAATCATTGTGGTTAAATTGCAACAGATCTTCCTGCAGCTTTGACCATTGCTCTGAATGATCTGCCCTCACCAAGATGGCCGCCGACCTCACCTGCCCTCACCATGATGGCCGTCGGCCTCACCTGCCCTCACCAAGATGGCCGCCGACCTCACCTGCCCTCACCACGATGGCCGCCGGCCTCACCTGCCCTCATCAAGATGGCCGCCGAACTCACCTGCCCTCACCACGATGGCCGCCAAACTCACCTGCCCTCACCAAGATGGCCACCGTCAACCCCATATAATAATATAATATATCTTTTATTGTCATTGCACGTGAGTGCAACGAGATTTAGTGTGCAGCTCCACTGATGTACAAGAAAGGTAAATAAATACAATACATAAATAAACAAGCTGAATTGATTGACGTGACCATCTGAGGGAGACTATCCACAGGGGGGTGGGTGGGGGGGGGGGCACTCATTAGGGCCGGTTCAGAGCCGCTATAGCTCTTGGGATAAAACTGTTCCTGAGTCTAGAGATTCGGGCGTAGAAGGCCTTGTAACGTCTGCCGGAGGGAAGTAGTTGAAACAGACCGTGGCAGGGGTGTGATGAGTCCTTATGGATGCTGAGGGCCTTCCTGAGGCACCGCGTGTGGTGGATGCCCTCCAAGGCTGGTAGCTCTGTCCCGATGATCCTCTGCGCTCTGTTGACGACGCGCTGAAGAGCTCTCCTCTCCGCCTCCGTGCAGCTGAGATACCACACAGAGATGCCATACGTTAGTATGCTCTCTGTGGTGCAGCGGTAGAACGTTGTCAGCAGCTGTTGGGGCAGACCAGTCTTTTTTAATGTCCTCAGGAAGAACAGTCGTTGCTGTGCCTTCTTGACCAGCGCAGCGGTGTTTGTGGACCATGTGAGGTCTTCTGAAATGTGAGTGCCCAGAAACTTAAAGCTGGACACTCTCTCCACACTTTCCCCGTAAATGGAGATTGGGGCGTATTCTCCAGAATGGGACCTCCTGAAGTCAATAATCAGCTCCTTGGTTTTGGAGGTGTTTAGTGCCAAGTTGTTATTGGCGCACCAGTCCGCCAGGTTCTGCACCTCCGCTCTGTATTTTGTTTCATCACCGTTGGTGATCAGCCGAATCACTGTTGTGTCGTCTGCAAACTTCACGATGGTGTTGGTGTCGAATGCAGGGACACAGTCGTGAGTGAAGAGGGAGTAGAGCATGGGGCTTAGTACACAACCCTGTGGTGTGCCGGTGCTCAGGGTGATGGTGGAGGACAGGTGCGGGCCCAGTCTCACTGCCTTCGGTCGCTCCGTGAGAAAGTTCAGGATCCAAGCGCATATCGGTGAGCTGAGGCCTAGCTGGTGGAGTTTGGTGGTGAGCTTGGTGGGGATGACCGTATTGAATGCAGAGCTATATTTAGACCAAAGATCCTATAGCAGAGTTCCGCTATAGGATCTTTGATTTACACGGTGCAGGTGCAGCAGCAGCAGCAGCTTCTGTGGATCGTCTCGGGGCTGAAACAACCTTCCATTTTCCAGCATCTGCAGTTCCTTCTTGAACACAACCCCCTCACCGAGATGGCCGCCGGCTGACGACCTCACCAAGATGGCCGTCGGCTGACGACCTCACCAAGATGGCCGCCGGTTGACGACCTCACCAAGATGGCCGCCGGCTGACGACCTCACCAAGATGGCCGTTCTTCCGCCCGCCCCATCGACCGCATCAAAATGGCGGCGGAGAAGAAGCGGCGGTTGGTGACGTCGCTGCGGACGGACAGAGTTGAGGTAAATAATGTTGTCTCGATATCGTGTAGTTGTTGTAAATATGGAGTTTAATGTAGTTGTTGTAGTTGTAGTTTAGTGTAAATATGTAGTTGTAGTTGTAGTTGTTGTTGTTGTAGTTGTAGTGTAGTTGTAAATATGTAGTTGTAGTTGTAGTTTTTGTTGTTGTAGTTGTAGTGTAGTTGTAAATATGTAGTTGTCGTTGTTGTTGTAGTTTAATGTAGTTTAGTGTAAATATATAGTTGTAGTTGTTGTAGTTGTAGTTATAGTTTAATGTAGTTGTAGTTGTAGTTGTAGTTGTAGTGTAGTGTAGTTGTAAATATGTCGTGTAGTTGTTGTTGTAGTTGTAGTTTAGTGTAAATATATAGTTGTAGTTGTAGTTGTAGTAGTTATAGTTATAGTGTAGTGTAGTGTAAATATGTAGTTGTCGTTGTAGTTGTAGTTGTTGTAGTTTAGTGTAGTTGTAGTGTAGTGTAGTGTAGTC
Organism: Amblyraja radiata; assembly: GCF_010909765.2. Lineage (NCBI taxonomy): Eukaryota > Metazoa > Chordata > Chondrichthyes > Rajiformes > Rajidae > Amblyraja > Amblyraja radiata. The sequence goes on from NC_045991.1 coordinate 7,424,424, forward strand.
TAGATATCGTGTAGTTGTTGTAAATATGTAGTTGTCGTTGTTGTTGTTGTAGTTTAATGTAGTTTAGTCTAGTGTAGTGTAGTGTAGTGTAGTGTGGTCTAGATATCGTGTAGTTGTTGTAAATATGTAGTTGTAGTTGTTGTTGTAGTTTAGTGTAAATATGTAGTTGTCGTTGTTGTTGTTGTAGTTTAATGTAGTTTAGTCTAGTGTAGTGTAGTGTGCAAATCATATAACTAGGGACGTCACGACCGCGGTGCCACAGGTGCTGTCGCCGAGGGAGGACGGACGGAGCCGCGGCTCGAGAGACTCGAGAGACTAACAGAGACTAACAGAGGCAAAGAGGTTTGCCACGCACTGCAAGGGAGCAGTGGACCAGATAGGAAGAGCGGAAGGAATTACCACTAGACAGCCAAACCAGTAGGTAATTTACGGCTGGGGTGAGTACTTTCCCATTTATAGGAGGTAGGATTATATAAATAAGGGGTGTATCAATACAGTAGGGGATTCTTAAATAGGACCAGTTAATTACTTATATAAGATGGGCGGTCAGGAGATGTGCCAATACTGCGAGATGTGGGAATTTGTCGACACCATTGATGTAGAAGATCCCTACAGCTGCAGTAAGTGTTTGAGGCTAGAGGAACTCCAGCTCCGCATTGATGAGCTGGAGACCCAACTTCATACGCTGCGGTACATCAGGGAGGGGGAGTATTACCTGGATGTTTTGTGCCAGGGGATGGTCACACCGACCAGTTTAACTAATTCAGTAGGCAGTGAGCAAGGAAAGGAAGGTGTGGCCATAAGCGAGGCAGGTAGGGGGAACCAGGAGGAGATGCGGCAGGAGCCACAGCCCTTGTCCCTGACGAGCATGACCGAGGCTCTTACTCAATGTAAGGACGGGATCAGGGGCTGTGGGAGGGATGAGCAACCTGGCTGCAGCACCGTGGATCAGGAGGCCATTCAAGAGGGGGGAGTTAGAAGAAATGCTGTAGTGATAGGGGATAGTATTATTCGGGGGGTAGATAAGGTTCTCTGTGGCCAGCAGAACATGTCCCGAAGGCTGTGTTGCCTACCCGGTGCTAGGGTTAAGGATATCTCTGCGATGCTGGAGAGAAATTTGCAGTGGGAGGGGGAGGATCCAGTGGTCAAGGTCCATGTGGGGACCAATGACATAGGAAGGACGAGGAAGGAGGATCTGCTGAAGGAGTTTGAGCAGTTAGGGAATAAATTAAAAAGCAGAACCTCGAGGGTACTGATCTCCGGATTGCTACCTGAGCCACGGGCCAAATCGGCGAGGGTACGTAAAATTAAAAAGCTAAATGCGTGGCTCAAAGACTGGTGTGGGAATAATGGGTTTGGTTTCTTGGGCCACTGGCACCAGTACTGGGACAGGGGGGATCTGTTCTGTAAGGACGGACTTCACCTGAACGGTGCTGGGACTGGGGTCCTGGCAAATCATATAACTAGGGCAGTAGAGAGGTCTTTAAACTAAGTAGCGGGGGGGAGGTATCAAGGGGGGTAATAACGGCAGGGGTAGAGGAAATAGAGCAGGGTATCAGTGGGGAAGCGGTAAGTCAAAATGAGACAGGAGACAGAATGTGTGAAGATAAAGCTCTAGATGTAAAAGGGGCAAAAACGGAAAGGAAGGGTAGTAAAAATCATCTGAAAGTGCTTTATCTAAATGCACGGAGTATTCGTAATAAGATAAATGAATTAACGGTGCAATTAAGTATATATAGTTATGATATCGTGGCCATTACGGAGACATGGCTGCAAGGGGATCAGGACTGGGAGTTAAATATAGAGGGGTACTCGACAATTAGGAAAGATAGACAGGAAAGAAAGGGAGGAGGGGTGGCCCTTTTAATAAGGGAGGGAATAACGGCAATAGAGAGGAAGGATATTGCGTTGAAGGATCAGGATAGTGAAACAGCTTGGGTACAGATAGAGAATAATAAGGGGAAAAAAACACTAGTGGGTGTAATTTATAGACCTCCAAATAGCTGTGACGCTGTTAGTCAGAACATAAATCTGCAAATAGTTGACGCATGTAAAAAGGGAACTGCTGTAATCATGGGGGACTTCAATTTTCATATTAATTGGGCAAACCAAACTGGGCAGGGTAGACTAGAGGAAGAGTTTATAGAAAGTATTAGAGACGGGTTCCTAGAACAGTATGTCACAGAACCGACAAGGGGGGAGGCAATCTTGGATCTGGTCCTGTGTAATGAAGCAGGATTAATTAAAAATGTCATAGTTAGGGACTCGTTGGGAACAAGTGACCACAATATGGTCGAATTCCATATTCAAATAGAAGGGGAGCAGGTTGAAACTCAGGCTAGGGTGCTTAGTCTAAATAAGGGGGATTATGAAGGTATGAGGACTGAGCTGATCAAAGTTGACTGGGATAGCAGACTCAAGAATAAGACGGTACATGAGCAGTGGTGTACGTTTAAGGGTATACTGTATAACCTTCAAGAAAAATGTATTCCTATGAAGAAAAAAAGGGGTAAGGGTAAGAACAGTCAGCCATGGCTCAGTAAAACTATAAAGGATAGTATTCGGCTGAAGGCAAGGGCATATAAGGTAGCCAGAGATAGTGGGAGGGTAGAGGATTGGGAAGCATTTAAAGGTCAGCAAAAAATAACTAAGAGATTAATTAAGACGGGGAAAATAGACTATGAAAGGAATTTAGCGAACAACATAAAAACTAATAGTAAGAGTTTTTATAGCTATATAAAAAGTAAAAGGGTGGCTAAGGTGAACGTTGGTCCATTGGAGGGTGAGACTGGAGAGTTGTTGGTGGGGAACATGGAAATGGCAAAGGCATTAAACGAGTATTTTGTATCAGTCTTCACCATAGAAGACACAAAAAATATCCCAACGCTGGATAAACAGGGGGCGGTAGGAATGGAGGAGCTAAATACTATTAAGATCACCAAGGAGGTGGTATTAGGGAAATTAATGAGACTGAAGGAGGATAAATCCCCTGGGCCTGATGGATTACATCCAAGGGTCTTGAGGGAGATAGCGGTGGGGATTGTGGATGCATTGGTGATAATTTTCCAAAACTCCCTGGAGGCAGGAACGGTCCCAGTGGATTGGAAAATGGCCAATGTAACACCTATATTTAAAAAAGGAAGTAAACAGAAGGCGGGTAACTATAGACCGGTTAGTCTAACATCAGTGGTGGGTAAAATGTTAGAGACAATTATTAAAGAAACACTAACGGGGCACTTGGATAAACATGACTTCATCGGACAGAACCAGCATGGTTTTGTGAAGGGGAAGTCCTGTTTAACGAATCTGCTCGAATTCTTTGAGGAAGTAACAACCCGGGTGGATAAAGGGGAACCGGTGGATGTGGTATACTTGGACTTCCAAAAGGCTTTTGACAAGGTGCCACATAAGAGACTATTGCTAAAAATAAAAAATTATGGGATTGGGGGTAATATATTAGCATGGGTAGAGGATTGGCTAACAAATAGGAAGCAGAGAGTGGGGATAAATTGTTCATACTCGGGATGGCAACCGGTAACTAGCGGGGTTCTGCAAGGGTCGGTGCTGGGACCCCAGTTGTTCACAATTTATATAAATGATTTGGAGGAGGGAACCAAGTGTAATATATCAAAATTTGCGGACGATACAAAAATGGGAGGAAAAGTAGGGGATGAGGAGGATAGGAAGAGTCTGCAAAAGGATATAGATAAGCTAGGTGAGTGGGCAACAACTTGGCAGATGAAATTTAATACTAATAAATGTGAAGTCATTCACTTTGGGAAAAAAAATGATAGGGCAAGTTATTTTCTAAATGAGGAGGAGCTGCGTTGTAATGCAACGCAAAGGGATCTAGGGGTATTAGTACATGAATCACTAAAAGTTAGTATGCAGGTGCAGCAACCAATCAGGAAGGCCAATGGAGTTTTGGCATTTATTGCTAGGGGGATTGAGTATAAAAACACGGAGGTCTTGCTGCAGCTGTACACAGTATTAGTGAGACCACATTTGGAATACTGTGTACAGTTCTGGGGTCCATACTTAAGAAAGGATGTACTAGCCCTGGAGGCAGTGCAGCGAAGGTTTACAAGATTAATTCCTGCAATGAGGGGATTGACATATGAGGAAAGGTTAAGTAGGCTGGAACTCTACTCTTTGGAGTTTAGAAGAATGAGAGGCGATCTCATTGAAACATATAAGATCGTGAGGGGCCTTGATCGGGTGGATGCACCGAGGATGTTCCCAATGATCGGGGAAACTAGAACTAGAGGACATAGTTGCAGAATAAGGGGGGGCTCTTTTAAAACTGAGATGAGGAAGAATTTCTTCACCCAGAGGGTGGTTAATTTATGGAATTCACTGCCCCAGGGAGCAGTGGAAGCAGAAACTTTAAATATATTTAAGACTAAAATAGATGTTTTTTTAGCTGCCAAGGGGATAAGGGGCTACGGGGAGAGGGCAGGGATATGGACCTAGGTATGGTTAGTATAGTAAGACCTGAGTGATCTCCTGGACAAGTGTCGATCGCCTGGATTGGGGTCGGAGAGGAATTTCCCGGATTTTTTTCCCGAATTGGACCTGGGTTTTTATCCGGTTTTTTGCCTCCCCCAGGAGATCACGAGGTTCTTGGGGTGGAGAGGGGTGATAGCGGTATAAAGGGGAGGGTAGTGTCTTGTGTTCTGTGTCTTGTGTCTACTGTTTGTGGGTAAGTGTGTCTGTTTAGTGTTCAGCCATAAGCGAATGGCGGTGCGGGCTCGACGGACCTGGTGGTCTACTCTCGCACCTACTTTCTATGTTTCTATGTTTCTATGTGTGGTCTAGATATCGTGTAGTTGTTGTAAATATGTAGTTGTAGTTGTTGTTGTAGTTTAGTGTAAATATGTAGTTGTCATTGTAGTTTAATGTAGTTTAGTGTAGTTTAGTGTAAATATGTAGTTGTAGTGTAAATATATAGTTGTCGTTGTTGTAGTTTAATGTAGTTTAGTGTAAATATGTAGTTGTAGTTTAATGTGGTTTAATGTAGTTGTAGTGTAAATATATAGTTGTCGTTGTAGTTTAATGTAGTTTAGTGTAGTTGTAGTGTAAATATGTAGTTGTCGTTGTAGTTTAGTGTAGTGTAGTGTAGTGTAAATATGTAGTTGTCGTTGTTGTTGTAGTGTAAATATGTAGTTGTCGTTGTTGTAGTTGTAGTTTAATGTAGTTTAGTGTAGTTTAGTGTAGTTGTAGTGTAAATATGTAGTTGTAGTTGTAAATATATAGTTGTAGTTGTAGTGTAGTGTAGTGTAGTGTAGTACAGTGTAGTGTAGTGTAGTGTAGTGTAGTGTAGTGCAGTGTAGTGTAGTGTAGTTGTAGTGTAGTGTAGTGTGGTCTAGATATCGTGTAGTTGTAAATATATAGTTGTAGTTGTAGTCTAGTGTAATGTAGTCTAGTGTAATATAGTCTAGTGTAGTTGTAGTGTAGTGTAGTGTAAATATATAGTTGTAGTTGTAGTGTAGTGTAGTGTAGTCAATGTAGTGTAGTGTAAATATATAGTTGTAGTTGTAGTGTAGTGTAGTGTAGTCAATGTAGTGTAGTGTAAATATATAGTTGTAGTTGTAGTGTAGTGTAGTGTAGTGTGTAGTGTAGTTATAGTGTAGTGTGGTCTAGATATCGTGTAGTTGTAAATATGTAGTTGTAGTCTAGTGTAGTATAGTATAGTGTAGTATAGTATAGTGTAGTATAGTATAGTCTAGTGTAGTCAATGTAGTGTAGTTGTAAATATATAGTTGTAGTTATAGTGTAGTTTAGGGTAGTGTGTAGTCAATGTAGTGTAGTGTAAATATATAGTTGTAGTTGCAGTGTAGTCTAGTCTAGTCTAGTGTAGTTGTAGTGTAAAGATATAGTTGTAGTTATAGTGTAGTTTAGTATAGTCTAGTGTAGTCAATGTAGTGTAGTGTAAATATATAGTTGTAGTTGTAGTTGTAGTGTAAATATATAGTACAGTGTAGTGTAGTGTAAATATGTAGTGTAGGGTAGTACACAAACTGCTGGAGAAACTCAGCGGGTGAGGCAGCATCTATGGAGTGAAGGAATAGGCAACGTTTCAGGCTGAAACCCTTCTTCAGGGCAGTGTAGTGTAGTGTAGTGTATATATGTAGTGTAGTGTAAATATGTAGTACAGTGTAGTGTAGTGTAGTGTAGTGTAGTGTAAATATGTAGTGTAGTGTAGTGTAAATATGTAGTACAGTGTAGTGTAGTGTAAATATGTAGTGTAGTGTAAATATGTAGTACAGTGTAGTGTAGTGTAGTGTAAATATGTAGTGTAGTATAAATATGTAGTCCAGTGTAGTGTAGTGTAGTGTAGTGTAGTGTAAATATGTAGTGTAGTGTAAATATGTAGTGTTGTGTAGTGTAAATATGTAGTGTGGTGTAAATATGTAGTACAGTGTAGTGTAGTGTAAATATGTAGTGTAGTGTAGTGTAAATATGTACTGTAGTGTAAATATGTAGTGTAGTGTAGTGTAAGTATGTAGTGTAGTGTAAATATGTAGTACAGTGTAGTGTAGTGTAGTGTAGTGTAAATATGTAGGGTAGTGTAGTGTAAATATGTAGTGTAGTGTAAATATATAGTGTAGGGTAGTGTAGTGTAGTATAGCTATATAGTTATAGTGTGGTCTAGTGTAGTGTAGTGTAGTTATAGTGTAAATATATATTACAGTACAGATACAATGTAGTGTGGTCTAGTGTAGTTACAGAACACTGTGTGTGTAACTGGTCAATACACTACAATGTAACTAGACGGACAGAGCTGAGGTAAATAATATTGTCTAGATATCGTGTAGTTGTAGTTGTAGTTATAGTATAAATATAGTGCAGTGTAGATATAGTGTAGTGTGGTCTAGTGTAGTACAGTACAGAACACTGTGTGTGTGGTCAATATAGTACAGCTACAGTCTAGTGTAGACCACACACACACACAGAGCTGAGGTAAATAATGTCTAGTATAGTGTAAATATAGTTACAGTGTAGTGTAGTCTAGTACAGAACACTGTGTTTGTGGAGAAATTATTGAGGTAAATAATGTTGTAAATCAGCGGGAACTGTCTGTGTAGTTTAGTCTAGTGTAGATATAGTTATATAGTTGTAGTTATAGTCTAGTACAGTACAGAACAGTTACAGTGTAGTACACGTATAGTGTAGTGTAGATATAGTTATATAGTTGTAGTTACAGTCTAGTACAGTACACAACAGTTACAGTAGTGTGGTACACGTATAGTGTAGTGTAGTGTAGATATAGTTATATAGTTGTAGTTACAGTCTAGTACAGTACAGAACAGTTACAGTAGTGTGGTACACGTATAGTGTAGTGTAGATATAGTTATATAGTTGTAGTTACAGTGTAGTACAGTACAGAACAGTTACAGTAGTGTGGTACACGTATAGTGTAGTGTAGTGTAGATATAGTTATATAGTTGTAGTTACAGTCTAGTACAGTACACAACAGTTACAGTAGTGTGGTACACGTGTGGTCAACATGGTGGAGAAATTAGTGAGGTAAATAATGTTGAAAATCAGCGGGAAATGTCTGTCTAGTGTAAATATAGTTATAGTGTAGTGTAGTCATATGTAGTGTAGTGTAGTGTAGAACACTGTGTGTGTGGGGTCAATATGGGTCAATATCACCATATAATGTACAGACTGGAGAAATTACTGAGGTAAATAATGTTGTGAATCAGCGGGAATTGTCTTTGTCTAGTGTAGTGTAGATATATAGTGTAGTGTAGTTTAGTGTAGTGTAGTACAGAACAGTTATAGTGTAGTGTAGTGTAGTACAGTACAGAACAGTTATAGTGTAGTGTAGTGTAGTACAGAACAGTTATAGTGTAGTGTAGTGTAGTGTAGTACAGTACAGTTATAGTGTAGTGTAGTGTCGTGTAGTAGAGTACAGTTATAGTGTAGTGTAGTGTAGTACAGTACAGAACAGTTATAGTGTAGTGTAGTACAGTACAGAACAGTTATAGTGTAGTGTAGTGTAGTACAGAACAGTTATAGTGTAGTGTAGTGTAGTACAGTACAGTTATAGTGTAGTGTAGTGTAGTACAGTACAGTTATAGTGTAGTGTAGTGTAGTACAGTACAGTTATAGTGTAGTGTAGTGTAGTGTAGTACAGAACAGCTATAGTGTAGTGTAGTGTAGTACAGTACAGTTATAGTGTAGTGTAGTGTAGTACAGTACAGTTATAGTGTAGTGTAGTGTAGTACAGTACAGTTATAGTGTAGTGTAGTGTAGTGTAGTACAGAACAGCTATAGTGTAGTGTAGTGTAGTACAGTACAGAACAGTTATAGTGTAGTGTAGTGTAGTGTAGTACAGAACAGTTATAGTGTAGTGTAGTGTAGTACAGTACAGAACAGTTATAGTGTAGTGTAGTGTAGTACAGAACAGTTATAGTGTAGTGTAGTGTAGTGTAGTACAGTACAGTTATAGTGTAGTGTAGTGTAGTACAGTACAGTTATAGTGTAGTGTAGTGTAGTGTAGTACAGAACAGTTATAGTGTAGTGTAGTGTAGTACAGTATAGTTATAGTGTAGTGTAGTGTAGTACAGTACAGTTATAGTGTAGTGTAGTGTAGTGTAGTACAGAACAGTTATAGTGTAGTCATATATAGTACAGTGTAGTGTAGTACAGTACAGTACAGTTATAGTGTAGTCATATATAGTGCAGTTACAGTACAGCAGTACATGTGTAGTGTAGTGTAGTACAGAACACTATGTGTGGTCAATAAACTAGACGGACGGAGCTGAGGTAAATAATGGTGTAAATGAGCGGGAATTGTCTTTGTAGTTTAGTCTAGTGTAAATATATAGTTATAGTTACAGTGTAGTACAGTACAGAACAGTTACAGTGTAGTGTATACACGTATAGTTCAGTCTAGTACACGTGTGTGTGTGTGTGGTCAAAATGGTGGAGATATATATATATATATATATATATACAGTACAGTTCACGTGTGTGAGGTCAATGACCACATAAATAATGTTGTAAATCAGCGGGAAATGTGTGTGTCTGTGGTCAATAAATATAAATATATAGTTACAGTGCAGTGTAGTCTAGTACACGTGTGTGTGTGTGTGTGGGGTCAATATTGTTAATATAGTGTAGTGTGGTACACGTGTGTGTGGGGTCAATATTGTTAATATAGTGTAGTGTAGTACACGTGTGTGTGGGGTCAATGTTGTTAATATAGTGTAGTCTAGTACACGTGTGTGTGGTCATAATTGTTAATATAGTGTAGTGTAGTACACTGTGTGTGGGGTCAGTATTGTTAATATAGTGTAGTGTAGTACACGTGTGTGTGGTCAATATGGGTCAATGACCACATAAATACAGTATAGTCAATAAACTAGACGGATGGAGCTGAGGTAAATAATGTTGTAAATGTGTGTGTCTGTGGTCAATAAATATAAATATATAGTTACAGTGTAGTGTAGTGTGGTGTAGTGTAGTACAGAACTCTATGTGTGTGTGGAGAAATTAGTGGGGTAAATGATGTTGTAAATGAGCGGGAACTGTCTGGTCAATATTGTCAATATATATATAAATATAGTGCAGTTACAGTCCAGTACAGTGTAGTACAGAACAATGTGTGTGTGGGGTTAATAAATATATAAATACAGTTACAGTTACAGTATAGTGTAGTATAGTACAGAGAACTGTGCGTGTGTGTGTGTGTGTGGAAATTAGTGAGGTGAATAATGTTGTAAATGAGCGGGAACTGTGTGGTCAATAAATATAAATACAGTTACAGTGCAGTACACGTGTGTGTGTGTGTGTGGTTAATATATATATATTAGTACAGTACAGTGTAGTGTACAGTATAGTCTGTGGGGTCAATATTGTCAATATCACCACATAAATACAGTTATAGTACAGCATAGTGTAGTCCAGTGCAGAACACTGTGTGTGGGGGAATTAGTGAGGTGAATAATGTTTAAAATGAGCGGGTACTGTCTGTGGTCAATGTTGTTAATATCAGCACATAATCTACAGTACAGTACACGAGTGTGTGTGTGTGTGTGGGGGGGGGGGGGGGGGGGGACTGGTTATAAATAAACCAGCCTCCACCCTCTGTCTTATTCACTCATGTCAATAACCGAGGTTATAAATAAATAAATAAATAAATAAATCAGCAGCGGAATCAGTGAAATAAATAAACCCGGTAAATCTGGGGGAGAGAGAGAGAGCAGAGGTCAATCTCCACATAAACTACACGTCTGGGGGAATAAAACTGGGGTCAATAATATAAACTCACCGTCTGGAGCAGCGTCCTGAGATAAAACACGTTATAAACATCTATCTCCCTCTCTCTGGCTCTTAACCCCCCCCCCCCCCTCTGTAAATAATCAATAAATCACCAAATAAACAATACGTCTGGGGGAATAAACCCAGTAAATCTGGGGTAAATCTGGGGTAAATAATGTTATAAACACACAGGGGAGTGGAATAAACCCGGTCTGGGGTAAAACTGGGGTAAATACTGTTATAAACACACAGGGGAGCGGAATAAACGGGGCTGTGGAGTCGTTCCAAAAACATCCGACCCCGACCCCTCGGTAAAATAATTCTAAATCTGCTGTGATGACATTACACAAGTTGACATTTCATAAGAACCACAGGAATCATCAGGCTGCCTTTTCAATCCATGTCCATAAAGTTTTGAGCCTAAAGGTTGTAGCTGTGCTATTGTGGCTTTTTTATAAATGTTTATTCTTGAAATAAAAACCATAATTCATTATGCTAAAAGAAAACAAAATGACAGAAAGGACCAGGACAAAATTAAAATGCCATTGAATTAAGTAAAAATTATAAAAGCATTACTCCAAAATGTATTAAACCAAGGGCACAGGTCTGAGCTAAACGGCTAAATTATAACAAAATAAATCTCATGTGCAATAGAAATTAAAAGTAAATGCCTAGGTAGTTAAGTTTGCTACAAAAGTACATACCTAAAATGTATTAATAACGTCTGAGGAACAGAATTGCTTCTGTCAGAGAGAGACAGAGAGAGAGGGAGAGTGGAGGGAGGGAGGGAGGGAGGGAGGAGAGGGGTGAGAGGCTGGAGGTGAAATGGGGGTGAAGTGAGTAGCGGGGGGAAACAGGGAGCAAAGGGAGGGGGGAGGATTCAAGGGGGAGTGGGTTTGGTGCCGAGGGGGATGAATGGGGGAGGCAGGGAACTGGGGGGGGGGAGTGGGGAGAGAGGGATCAAGTGACCCCAGGAAGGGGGTATGGAGCCAGGTGGGGTAAGGTGGGTTCACATTGTTTGGGGGTGGGGAGGAGGGGGGACGGAGCAAAGGGGGTTAAGGAGCAGGAGGCGGCAGGGGTATGAAGGAGGTCACATTGTTTGGGGGTGGGGACGGTGTTGCAGTTTAGGAAGTCAAACCAGGGCAGGGTCTTCACTGTGAATGGCGGGGCGCTGGGGCAAATGTGTGGAGCCGAGGGATCTGGGAGTGAAAGTACGAGTTGGGCCGAAGGGCCTCTTTCCAAAGCTGTATCACTCTATGAATCTATGCCAAAGTGCTGGTCAGGCAGCATCTATGGAGAAGATAGACACAAAGTGCTGGAGTAATTCAGCGGGTCAGGCAGCATCTGTGGAGAGATTGAATGGGTGACATTTTGGGTCGAGTCCCTTCTTTGGTTTAGTTTAGTTTAGTTTAGAGATGCAGCGCGGAAACAGGTCTTTCGGCCCGCGGAGTCCGCGCCGACCGGCGATCACCCCGTACGTACACTAGTACTATCCTACCACATTAGGGACAATTTAACAATTTTGCGGAGGCCGATTAATCTGCAACCCTGAACGTCTTTGAAATGTTGGAGGAAACCGGAGCACCCAGAGTGAAAACCCACACAGGTCAAGGGGAGAACGTGCAAACTCCGCACAGACAGCACCCATAGTCAGGATCATACCCGGGTCTCTGGCGGTGAGGCAGCAACTCTACCGCTGTGCCGCGCATAATTATATAACGGTTTCCTCCGCCATACCCCAGTGGCGGCAGCAGCTCTCCGGCAGTCCTGTTTGTTTTGTGTTTTTTGGTTGTTTATTTTCGTTTTGGTTAGTCTAGTTTTGGTTTTTAGTTTGTGTTTTGGGGGGGGGGGGGGGTTGAAACGGGGGTTGAAACGGGGCTTGCTGTCTCTCCCTGCGGGGGAATGCGACTTTTATGTCGTATTCCCCTTCTCTGCCTCCGTCTGCGCTGAGGCCTAATGGCGGAGCTGGCGACCTCGAGGCTCAGGAGGCAGAGCCCGCCAGGACTCGCCCTGGGCTCGCTCTCGTGAGGGCGGCCCGGCTCGGGGCTGGAACAGCGCTCCCGTGAGGGACTGTGACGCTCCCGTGAGGGACTGTGACGCTACCGTGAGGACGGCCGACCCGAGGAAGGAACGGTGCTCCCGTCGGAGTGGCCGAGCTCGGGGAGGTACGGCGTTCCCAGCCCGAGGGGGGAGCGGCGCCCAGTCGGGGCGGCCCAGCCCGAGGCTGAGACGGTAACGGCACTCACGTGAGGGCGATCCGGCTCGGGGCTGGAACGATGCTCCGGTGGCTTGCACGGTGTTCTGGCGGCGGTGGCCTGAGTCCGGGGTTCGGCCGCGGGCCAGCGGCTGCGTCAGCAGGACTGGTGAGCGGCAGCTTCGACCACCCCGGGCCGCGGTGATTGAGCCGCGGGACAGTTTTTAACATCGCCCGGGGGGTATCGCCTCAGCGCAGAGGGAGAAGAGGAGGGAAGAGACTGGAGACCTAAGACTTTTGCCTCCATCACAGTGAGGAGATGTTGGGTGGACTCACTGTGGTGGATGTTAATATGTGTTTATTGTTGTTTTTTATTGTATTGTATTGTATGTATGACTGCTTCAATTTCGTTCATACCTCGGTCTGAATGACAATAAAGGCTATCTAATCTAATCTAATCTATCCGCCCCCTGGTGATGGGAACCCCCTCTTTCCCTGCACCCCCCCCCTGGTGATGGGAACCCACTCTTTCCCTGCATCCCCCCCTGGTGATGGGAACCCCCTCTTTCCCTGCATCCCCCCCCTGGTGATGGGAACCCCCTCTTTCCCTGCTTCCCCCCTGGTGATGGGAACCCCCCCTTTCCCTGCATCCCCCCTGGTGATGGGAACCCCCTCTTTCCCTGCATCCCCCCTGGTGATGGGAACCCCCCCTTTACCTGCATCCCCCACCCTGGTGATGGGAACCCCCTCTTTCCCTGCACCCCCCCCCGGTGATGGGAACCCCCTCTTTCCCAGCACCCCCCCCCCCTGGTGATGGGAACCCCCTCTTTCCCTGCACCCCCCTGGTGATGGGAACCCCCTCTTTCCCTGCACCCCCCCCACCCTGGTGATGGGAACCCCCTCTTTCCCTGCACCCCCCCCCCTGGTGATGGGAACCCCCTCTTTCCCTGCACCCCCTCCCACCCCCCTTGTGATGGGAACCCCCTCTTTCACTGCATCCCCCCCTGGTGATGGGAACCCCCTCTTTCCCTGCACCCCCCCACACCCACCCCCTGGTGATGGGAACCCCCTCTTTCCCTGCATTCCCCCCCCTGGTGATGGGAACCCCCTCTTTCCCTGCACCCCCCTGGTGATGGGAACCCCCTCTTTCCCTGCACCCCCTGGTGATGGGAACCCCCTCTTTCCCTGCACCCCCCCTGGTGATAGGAACCCCCTCTTTCCCTGCACCCCCCTGGTGATGGGAACCCCCTCTTTCCCTGCACCCACCTGGTGATGGGAATCCCCTCTTTCCCTGCACCCCCCCCTCCCCACCCTGGTGATGGGAACCCCCTCTTTCCCTGCATCCCCCCCTGGTGATGGGAACCCCCTCTTTCCCTGCATCCCCCCCCCTGGTGATGGGAACCCCCTCTTTCCCTGCACCCCCCTGGTGATGGGAACCCCCTCTTTCCCTGCATCCCCCCCTGGTGATGGGAACCCCCTCTTTCCCTGCACCCCCCCCTGGTGATGGGAACCCCCTCTTTCCCTGCACCCCCCAGGTGATGGGAACCCCCTCTTTCCCTGCACCCCCCCTGGTGATGGGAACCCCCTCTTTCCCTGCATCCCCCCCCCATGGTGATGGGAACCCCCTCTTTCCCTGCACCCCCCCCCCTGGTGATGGGAACCCCCTCTTTCCCTGCATCCCCCCACCCTGGTGATGGGAACCCCCTCTTTCCCTGCACCCCCCCCCCTGGTGATGGGAATCCCCTCTTTCCCTGCACCCCCCTGGTGATGGGAACCCCCTCTTTCCCTGCATCCCCCCCCTGGTGATGGGAACCCCCTCTTTCCCTGCATCCCCCCCAGGTGATGGGAATCCCCTCTTTCCCTGCATCCCCCCCCTGGTGATGGGAACCCCCTCTTTCCCTGCACCCCCCCCTGGTGATGGGAACCCCCTCTTTCCCTGCATTCCCCCCCCCCTGGTGATGGGAACCCCCTCTTTCCCTGCACCCCCCCCCGGTGATGGGAACACCCTCTTTCCTTGCATTCCCCCCCCCTGGTGTTGGGAACCCCCTCTTTCCCTGCACCCCCCCCCTGGTGATGGGAACCCCCTCTCTCCCTGCATCCCCCCCTGGTGATGGGAACCCCCTCTTTCCCTGCACACCCCCCTGGTGATGGGAACCCCCTCTTTCCCTGCCCCCCTGGTGATGGGAACCCCCTCTTTCCCTGCATTCCCCCCCCCCCTGGTGATGGGAACCCCCTCTTTCCCTGCACCCCCCCCCGGTGATGGGAACACCCTCTTTCCTTGCATTCCCCCCCCCCTGGTGATGGGAACCCCCTCTTTCCCTGCACCCCCCCCTGGTGATGGGAACACCCTCTCTCCCTGCATCCCCACCTGGTGATGGGAACCCCCTCTTTCCCTGCACACCCCCCTGGTGATGGGAACCCCCTCTTTCCCTGCCCCCCTTGGTGATGGGAACCCCCTCTTTCCCTGCATCCCCCCCCCTGGTGATGGGAATCCCCTCTTTCCCTGCACCCCCCCCCCTAGTGATGGGAACCCCCTCTTTCCCTGCATCCCCCCCCCCTGGTGATGGGAATCCCCTCTTTCCCTGCATCCCCCCCCCCCCTGGTGATGGGAATCCCCTCTTTCCCTGCATTCCCCCCCCCTGGTGATGGGAACCCCCTCTTTCGCTGCACCCCCCCCCCCTGGTGATGGGAACCCCCTCTTTCCCTGCACCCCCCCCCCATGGTGATGGGAATCCCCTCTTTCCCTGCATCCCCCACCCTGGTGATGGGAATCCCCGGACCTCGCTCGCTGCCGGCCGCCGGCACTACACATGCGCACTGATCATCCCGACCCCGCTCGCTGCCGGCTGCCGGCACTACACATGCGCGTTGATCACCCCGCCGGCCGCCGGCACTGCACATGCGCGATGACCACCCCGGACCTCGTTCACTGCCGGCCGCCGGCACCACGCGGGGGAGGGTGACGGGTGCCGGCTGGTTGCCGCGCGCCTGTGCACTGCCGGGGGGGGGCTCCCGGGGAAGAGAAGTCCCGGGACACAGATGGTTTAAAAATAAATGAAGATTAATTAATGTCCAGAACGGGGCGTAAACGAGGTCGTTGCAGCGGGAGGAGCGGGGTGCGGGTGGAATGCAGGCACGGCTCACTCATGCTGAACATGATGAACAGAGATTATACACTTTAAACTGGGTATTGAGCGCCCTGGAGCGGAAAAGATTACAAAAAGTAGTAAACACTGCCCAGTCCATCATCGGCTCTGACCTTCCCTCCATCGAGGGGATCTATCGCAGTCGCTGCCTCAAAAAGGCTGGCAGCATCATCAAAGACTCACACCATCCTGGCCACACACTCATAGAAACATAGAAACATAGACAATAGGTGCAGGAGTAGAGGCCATTCGGCCCTTCGAGCCTGCACCATTCGCCATTCAATATGATCATGGCTGATCATCCAACTCAGTATCCTGTACCTGCCTTCTCTCCATACCCCCTGATCCCTTTAGCCACAAGGGCCACATCTAACTCCCTCTTAAATATAGCCAATGAACTGTGTGGCCTCAACTACCTTCTGTGGCAGAGAATTCCAGAGATTCACCACTCTTTGTGTGTGAAAAAAAATGTTTTTCTCATCTCGGTCCTAAAGGATTTCCCCCCTATCCTTAAAACTTGATGATGGAGTTCACACCGTGACTGGCTACGCAGTCATGAGTATAGAGTGAGTACAGCAGGGGGGCTGAGCACTCATTAGTATAGAGTGAGTACAGCAGGGGGCTGAGCACTCATTAGTATAGAGTGAGTACGGCAGGTGGCTGAGCACTCATTAGTATAGAGTGAGTACAGCAGGGGGCTGAGCACTCATTAGTATAGAGTGAGTACGGCAGGGGGCTGAGCACTCATTAGTATAGAGTGAGTACAGCAGGGGGCTGAGCCCCCTTGTTCTGGACTTCCCCAACATCGGGAACAATCTTCCTGCATCTAGCCTGTCCAAACCCTTAATAATTTTGTAAGTTTCTATAAGATCCCCCCTCAATCTTCTACATTCTAGCGAGTACAAACCGAGTCTATCCAGTCTTTCTTCATATGAAAGTCCTGACATCCCAACACATCTCCCTGCTACCTTCAGGTAGAAGGTACAGGAGCCTGAAGACTGCAACAACCAGGTTCAGGAATAGCTACTTCCCCACAGCCATCAGGCTATTAAACCTGGCTCGGACAAAACTCTGAACATTAATAGCCCATTATCTGTTTATTTGCACTTTATCAGTTTATTTATACATGTGTGTATATATTTATATAATGATATATGGACACACTGATCTGTTCTGTATTCATGTCACCTATGTCCTGTTGTGCTGAAACAAAACAAGAATTTCATTGTCCTATCCTGGACACATGACAATAAACTCTCTTGAATCTTGAATCTAGAGAGATATAAATATTAAATGCTGTAGTATAGATGTGATGCAGAGATTAGAAACATAGACAATAGGTACAGGAGGAGGCCATTCGGCCCTTCGAGCCAGCACCATTCGCCATTCATTGTGATCATGGCTGATCGTCCCCAATCAATAACCCGTGCCTGACTTCTCCCCATATCCCTTGACTCCACTAGCCCCTAGAGCTCTATCTAACTCTCTCTTAAATCCATCCAGTGACTTGGCCCCACTGCCCTCTGTGGCAGGGAATTCCACAGATTCACACAACTCTCTGGGTGGAAAAGTTTCTCCTCGTCTCAGTCCCAAATGGCCACAGATTCACACAACTCTCTGTGTGCGTCGCGGCCCCTGGTTCTGGACTCCCCCAACATCACCAGCTGTGGGCAATCAGTGGGCGTGGGTCAAGCCAGCTGTTCCTCAACATCTGCCCGTTAGTGAACCATTTCACACTGTGGCCACTGGACAACTGGACTCTGTGGCCACAGGGTCAGCGTGAAGCTCGCACATGGACGGAGTCATCTCTTCACTAAACACAACTGCACAGGTTCAAGGTGAGAGGGGGCGAGGGGAGGGGAGGAGAGGGGAGGAGAGGGGAGGAGAGGGGAGGGGAGGGTAGCAGAGGGGAGGAGGGGGGAGGGGAGCAGAGGGGAGGGGGGGAGGGGAGGAGAGGGGTGGGATATTAACTTTAAACTGGACATATAAACATTGCATTAGGTAATATTCACTGCACACTGGGGGAATGGTTGCAATCAAAGATCTTTGCTATAGGATCTTTGGTTGCAATGCAGAGTCCTGACTAATTCACAGAGATTATACACTTTAACCACGGTATCTAGAGAGATATAAATATTAAATGCTGTTGCAACAGGGTCAAATTCACTGCACACTGGGGCATGGTTTGTAATGCAGAGAGTCCTGACTGATGCACAGAGATTATGCACTTTAAACTGGACGTAAACATTGCATTAGGTAAAATTCACTGCACACTGGGGGCATGGTTGTAATGCAGAGAGCCCCCACTGATGCACAGAGGGATATTAACTTTAAACTGGACATATAAACATTGCATTAGGGTCAAATTCACTGCACACTGGGGCATGGTTGTAATGCAGAGAGTCCTGACTGATGCACAGAGATTATACACTTCAATAATAATATATTTTATTGTCATTACACATAAATGCAACAAGATTTGGTTTGCAGATTCCATCCGATGTCATAACTTAAATAACTGATAAATTTAGATTTAGATTTAGATACCTAGAGAATATGGATCGTAAAAGAACAGTGAAATAGTCAAAACAGTTCAACAGACTAAAGTGTAGATGTGTGTGTGGGACGTGACCATCCGAGGGAGGGAGAACAGTCCAGGGGGGTGGGGGGGACACTCAGCAGGGCCGGTTCAGAGCAGCTATAGCTCTGGGAATTAAGCTGTTCCTGAGTCTGGAGGTTCGGGCATAGAAGGCCTTGTAACGTCTGCCTGCCGGAGGGAAGTAGTTCGAACAGGATGTAAACATTGCATTGGGGTCAAATTCACTGCACACTGGGGGCATGGTTGCAATGCAGAGAGTCCAGACTGATGCACAGAGATTATACACGTTAAACTGGGTATTTAGAGAGATATAATATTAAATAATGGGGCATGGTTGCATTGCAGAGAGTCCTGACTGATGAACAGAGATTGTACACTTTAAACTGGGTATAAACATTGCATTAGGGTAAAATTCACTGCACTCTGGGGGCATGGTTGCAATGCAGAGAGTCCAGGCTGATGCACCGAGATTGTACACTTTAAACTGGGTATTGAGCACCCTGGAGAGGAAAAGACTACAAAAAGTAGTAAACACTGCCCAGTCCATCATCGGCTCTGACCTTCCCTCCATCGAGGGGATCTATCGCAGTCGCTGCCTCAAAAAGGCTGGCAGCATCATCAAAGACCCACACCATCCTGGCCACACACTCATAGAAACATAGAAAATAGGTGTAGTAGTAGAGGCCCTTCGAGCCTGCACCATTCGCCATTCAATATGATCATGGCTGATCATCCAACTCAGTATCCTGTACCTGCCTTCTCTCCATACCCCCTGATCCCTTTAGCCACAAGGGCCACATCTAACTCCCTCTTAAATATAGCCAATGGACTGTGTGGCCTCAACTACTTTCTGTGGCAGAGAATTCCACAGATTCACCACTCTGTGTGTGTGAAAAAAATTTTTTTCCTCATCTCGACTTCCCCCTTATCCTTAAACTGTGTGACCCCTTGTTCTGGACTTCCCCAACATCAAGAACAATCTTCCTGCATCTAGCCTGTCCAACCCCTTAAGAATTTTGTAAGTTTCTATAAGATTCCCCCTCAATCTTCTAAATTCTAGCGAGTACAAGCCGAGTCTATCCAGTCTTTCTTCATATGAAAGTCCTGGCATCCCAACACATCTCCCTGCTACCTTCAGGTAGAAGGTACAGGAGCCTGAAGACTGCAACAACCAGGTTCAGGAATAGCTACTTCCCCACAGCCATCAGGCTATTAAACCTGGCTCGGACAAAACTCTGAACATTAATAGCCCATTATCTGTATATTTGCACTATATCAGTTTATTTATTCATGTGTGTATATATTTATATAATGGTATATGGACACACTGATCTGTTCTGTATTCATGTCACCTATGTCCTGTTGTGCTGAAACAAAACAAGAATTTCATTGTCCTATCCTGGACACATGACAATAAACTCACTTGAATCTTGAATCTAGAGAGATATAAATATTAAATGCTGTAGTATAGATGTGATGCAGAGATTAGAAACATAGACAATAGGTGCAGGAGGAGGCCATTCGGCCCTTCGAGCCAGCACCATTCGCCATTCATTGTGATCATGGCCGATCGTCCCCAATCAATAACCCGTGCCTGCCTTCTCCCCATATCCCTTGACTCCACTAGCCCCTAGAGCTCTATCTAACTCTCTCTTAAATCCATCCAGTGACTTGGCCTCCACTGCCCTCTGTGGCAGGGAATTCCACAGATTCACACAACTCTCTGGGTGGAAAAGTTTCTCCTCATCTCAGTCCCAAATGGCCACAGATTCACACAACTCTCTGTGTGTGTCGCGGCCCCTGGTTCTGGACATCCCCAACATCACCAGCTGTGGGCAATCAGTGGGCGTGGGTCAAGCCAGCTGTTCCTCAACATCTGCCCGTTAGTGAACCAGTTCTCACTGTGGCCACTGGACAACTGGACTCTGTGGCCACAGGGTCAACGTGAAGCTCCCACATGGACAGAGTCATCTCTTCACTAAACACAACTGCACAGGTTCAAGGTGAGAGGGGGAGGAGAGGGGAGGGGAGGATGGAGGGGAGGAGAGGGGAGGAGAGGGGAGGGGAGGGGAGGGGTTGGATATTAACTTTAAACTGGACATATAAACATTGCATTAGGGTCAAATTCACTGCACACTGGGGGCATGGTTGTAATGCACAGAGTCCAGGCTGATGCACAGGGATTATACACTTTAAACTGGACATATAAACATTGCATTAGGGTCAAATTCACGGCACACTGGGGCATGGTTGCAATCAAAGATCTTTGCTATAGGATATTTGGTTGCAATGCACAGAGTCCCCACTGATGCACAAAGATTATACACTTTAAACTGGGTATCTAGAGGGATTAACATATTAAATGCTGTGGTATAGATGCAATGCAGAGAGTCCAGACTGATGCACGGAGGGATATCAGCTTTAAACAGGGTATAAATATTGCATCAAGGTCAAATTCACTGCACACTGGGGCATGGTGGCAATGCAGAGAGTCCAGGCTGATGCACAGAGATTATACACTTTAAACTGGGTATTTAGAGAGATATAATATTAAATAATGGGGGCATGGTTGTAATGCAGAGAGTCCTGACTGATGCACAGAGATTATACACTTTAAACTGGGTATTGAGCACCCTGGAGAGGAAGAGACTACAAAAAGTAGTAAACACTGCCCAGTCCATCATCGGCTCTGACCTTCCTTCCATCGAGGGGATCTATCGCAGTCGCTGCCTCAAAAAGGCTGGCAGCATCATCAAAGACCCACACCATCCTGGCCACACACTCATAGAAACATAGAAACATAGACAATAGGTGCAGGAGTAGAGGCCATTCGGCCCTTCGAGCCTGCACCATTCGCCATTCAATATGATCATGGCTGATCATCCAACTCAGTATCTTGTACCTGCCTTCTCTCCATACCCCCTGATCCGTTTAGCCACAAGGGCCACATCTAACTCCCTCTTAAATATAGCCAATGAACTGGCCTCAACTACCTTCTGTGGCAGAGAATTCCACAGATTCATCACTCTCTGTGTGTGAAAAAAAATGTTTTTCTCATCTCGACTTCCCCCTTATCCTTAAACTGTATGTGTGACCCCTTGTTCTGGACTTCCCCAACATCGGGAACAATCTTCCTGCATCTAGCCTGTCCAACCCCTTAAGAATTTTGTAAGTTTCTATAAGATCCCCCCTCAATCTTCTAAATTCTTGCGAGTACAAGCCGAGTCTATCCAGTCTTTCTTCATATGAAAGTCCTGACATCCCAACACATCTCCCTGCTACCTTCAGGTAGAAGGTACAGGAGCCTGAAGACTGCAACGACCAGGTTCAGGAATAGCTACTTCCCCACAGCCATCAGGCTATTAAACCTGGCTCGGACAAAACTCTGAACATTAATAGCCCATTATCTGTATATTTGCACTTTATCAGTTTATTTATACATGTGTGTATATATTTATATAATGGTATATGGACACACTGATCTGTTCCGTATTCATGTCGCCTATGTCCTGTTGTGCTGAAACAAAACAAGAATTGCATTGTCCTATCCTGGACACATGACAATAAACTCACTTGAATCTTGAATCTAGAGAGATATAAATATTAAATGCTGTAGTATAGATGTGATGCAGAGATTAGAAACATAGACAATAGGTGCAGGAGGAGGCCATTCGGCCCTTCGAGCCAGCACCATTCGCCATTCATTATGATCATGGCTGATCATCCCCAATCAATAACCCGTGCCTGCCTTCTCCCCATATCCCTTGACTCCACTAGCCCCTAGAGCTCTATCTAACTCTCTCTTAAATCCATCCAGTGACTTGGCCTCCACTGCCCTCTGTGGCTGGGAATTCCACAGATTCACACAACTCTATGGGTGGAAAAGTTTCTCCTCATCTCAGTCCCAAATGGCCACAGATTCACACAACTCTCTGTGTGTGTCGCGGCCCCTGGTTCTGGACTCCCCCAACATCACCAGCTGTGGGCAATCAGTGGGCGTAGGTCAAGCCAGCTGTTCCTCAACATCTGCCTGTTAGTGAACCAGTTCACACTGTGGCCACTGGACAACTGGACTCTGTGGCCACAGGGTCAGCGTGAAGCTCCCACATGGACGGAGTCATCTCTTCACTAAACACAACTGCACAGGTTCAAGGTGAAAGTGGGCGAGGGGAGGGGAGGAGAGGGGAGGGGAGGAGAGGGGAGAAGAGGGGAGGGGAGGGGAGGGGAGGGGAGTGGAGAGGAGGAGGGGGGAGGGTAGGGGAGGGGAGGAGAGGAGAGGAGAGGGGGGGAGGGGTGGGATATTAAATTTAAACTGGACATATAAACATTGCATTAGGGTCAAATTCACTGCACACTGGGGCATGGTTGCAATGCAGAGAGTACAGACTGATGCACATAGATTATACACTTTAAACTGGGTGTAAACATTGCACGGTGGGTTATCAACTTTAAACTGGACATATAAACATTGCATTAGGTAAAATTCATTGCACACTGGGGGAATGGTTGCAATCAAAGATCTTTGCTATAGGATCTTTGGTTGCAATGCAGAGAGTCCTGACTCATTCACAGAGATTATACACTTTAACCACGGTATCTAGAGAGATATAAATATTAAATGCTGTTGCAGCAGGGTCAAATTCACTGCACACTGGGGCATGGTTGTAATGCAGAGAGCCCCCACTGATGCACAGAGGGGTATTAACTTTAAACTGGACATATAAACATTGCATTAGGGTCAAATTCACTGCACACTGGGGCATGGTTGCAATCAAAGATCCTATCGCAAGACTATAGGACCTTTGCTATATCTTTGGTTGCAATGCACAGAGTCCTGACTCATGCACAGAGATTATACACTTTAAACTGGGTATTTAGAGAGATATAATATTAAATAATGGGGGCATGGTTGCAATGCACAGAGTCCAGGCTGATGCACAGAGATTATTCACTTTAAACTGGGTATTTAGAGAGATATAATATTAAATAATGGGGGCATGGTTGTAATGCAGAGAGTCCAGGCTGATGCACAGAGATTATACACTTTAAACTGGGTATTGAGCGCCCAGGAGAGGAATAGACTACAAAAAGTAGTAAACACTGTTCAGTTCACCATCGGCTCTGACCTTCCTTCCATCGAGGGGATTTATCGCAGTTGCTGCCTCAAAAAGGCTGGCAGCATCATCAAAGACCCACACCATCCTGGCCACATACTCAGAGAAACATAGACAATTGGTGCAGGAGTAGAGGCCATTCGGCCCTTCGAGCCTGCACCATTCGCCATTCAATATGATCATGGCTGATCATCCAACTCAGTATCCTGTACCTGCCTTCTCTCCATACCCCCTGATCCCTTTAGCCACAAGGGCCACATCTAACTCCCTCTTAAATATAGCCAATGGACTGTGTGGCCTCAACTACCCTCTGTGGCAGAGAATTCCACAGATTCACCACTCTATGTGTGAAAAAAAATGTTTTCCTCATCTCGGTCCTAAAAGATTGCCCCCTTATCCTTAAACTGTGACCCCTAGTTCTGGACTTCCCCAACATCAGGAACAATCTTCCTGCATCTAGCCTGTCCAACCCCTTAAGAATTTTGTAAGTTTCTATAAGATCCCCCCCTCAATCTTCTAAATTCTAGCGAGTACAAGCCGAGTCTATCCAGTCTTTCTTCATATGAAAGTCCTGACATCCCAACACATCTCCCTGCTACCTTCAGGTAGAAGGTACAGGAGCCTGAAGACTGCAACGACCAGGTTCAGGAATAGCTACTTCCCCACAGCCATCAGGCTATTAAACCTGGCTCGGACAAAACTCTGAACATTAATAGCCCATTATCTGTATATTTGCACTTTATCAGTTTATTTATACATGTGTGTATATATTTATATAATGGTATATGGACACACTGATCTGTTCTGTATTCATGTTGCCTATGTCCTGTTGTGCTGAAAGAAAACAAGAATTTCATTGTCCTATCCTGGACACATGACAATAAACTCACTTGAATCTTGAATCTAGAGAGGTATAAATATTAAATCCTGTAGTATAGATGTGATGCAGAGATTAGAAACATAGACAATAGGTGCAGGAGGAGGCCATTCGGCCCTTCGAGCCAGCACCAGTCGCCATTCATTGTGATCATGGCTGATCGTCCCCAATCAATAACCCGTGCCTGCCTTCTCCCCATATCCCTTGACTCCACTAGCCCCTAGAGCTCTATCTAACTCTCTCTTAAATCCATCCAGTGACTTGGCCTCCACTGCCCTCTGTGGCAGGGAATTCCACAGATTCACACAACTCTCTGGGTGGAAAAGTTTCTCCTCATCTCAGTCCCAAATGGCCACAGATTCACACAACTCTCTGTGTGTGTCGCGGCCCCTGGTTCTGGACTCCCCCAACATCACCAGCTGTGGGCAATCAGTGGGCGTGGGTCAAGCCAGCTGTTCCTCAACATCTGCCCGTTAGTGAACCAGTTCACACTGTGGCCACTGGACAACTGGACTCTGTGGCCACAGGGTCAGCGTGAAGCTCCCACATGGACAGAATCATCTCTTCACTAAACACAACTGCACAGGTTCAAGGTGAGGGGGGGAGAGGGGAGGAGAGGGGAGGGGAGGAGAGGGGAGGAGAGGAGAGGAGAGGAGAGGAGAGGAGAGGAGAGGGGATGGGGAGGAGAGGAGAGGAGAGGAGAGGGGAGGGGTGGGATATTAACTTTAAACTGGACATATAAACATTGCATTTGGGTCAAATTCACTGCACACTGGGGCATGGTTGCAATCAAAGATCATATAACAAGAATATAGGATCTTTGCTATATCTTTGGTTGCAATGCAGAGAGCTCACTAATGCACAGAGATTGTACACTTTGAACTGGGTATAAATATTGCAACAGGGTCAAATTCACTGCACACCAGGGCATGGTTGTAATGCAGAGAGCCCCCACTGATGCACAGAGATTATACACTTCAATAATAATATATTTTATTGTCATTACACATAAGTGCAACAAGATTTGGTTTGCAGCTTCCATCCGATGTCACAACTTAAATAACTGATAAGTTTTAGATTTAGATTTAGATACCTAGAGAACATGGATTGTAAAAGAACAGTGAAATAGTCAAAACAGTTCAAACAGACTAAAGTGCAGATGTGTGTGTGGGACGTGACCATCCGAGGGAGGTAGAACAGTCCAGGGGGGGGGACACTCAGCAGGGCCGAATAGACGAATCATTGTGGTTAAATTGCAACAGATCTTCCTGCAGCTTTGACCATTGCTCTGAATGTTGCATCATATCCTGAATCATTCAGAACAATGGTCAAAGCTGCAGGAAGATCTGTCTTGCAATTTCACCACAATGATTTGTTTATTCTCAGCTCTGGGCTATTTTTTATCTCAACTAAATTTCGAGTGTTTAGTAAATGAGGTGTCTAGTAAATGATGTAAATGATAGGAGTAGGCCCTACAGATGATGAAGGACCAGCAATGTATTTCCAAGTTATGATGGTGAATAACTGGGTCAATTTGTGTCACTCCACTAACATGACCAAACAATTCTGGGTATGGATTGTGCTTAGTAGACAGGGTGGAAAATAATGTGTATGGTATGTCAGAATGCAGCTCTATAGGACTGGTAAACAAAAACAGTTGAACATTTCCCATTGTTTTAATATTTCCACTAAATGTGGACATTTTCGTGCCATCCTGAATTATCCTGCAACTGATCCAATTGTGAGTCACTTCACAGTCACCCACATTATTGTGCCCCCTGGTCATGTACATCACAGACTATATAAGGATAGCAGGTTGTCTCTCCTTGAGGATGCTGGTGAAATAGAGACCACATTCTTTTGGGTTGGGATGTAATGTTAAAATTGTACAAGGCATTGGTGAGGCCAATTCTGGAGTATGGTGTACAATTTTGGTCACCTAATTATAGGAAGGATGTCAACAAGATAGAGAGAGTACAGAGGAGATTTACTAGAATGTTGCCTGGGTTTCAGCAACTATGTTACAGAGAAAGGTTGAACAAGTTAGGTCTTTATTCTTTGGAGCGCAGAAGGTTAAGGGGGGACTTGATAGAGGTCTTTAAAATGATGAGAGGGATAGACAGAGTTGACGTGGATAAGCTTTTCCCACTGAGAGATCATCCCCAATCAGTACCCCGTTCCTGCATTCTCCCCATATCCCCTGACCCCGCTATCTTTAAGAGCCCTATCCAGCTCTCTCTTGAAAGTATCCAGAGAACCTGCCTCCACCGACCTCTGAGGCAGAGAATTCCACAGACTCACAACTCTCTGTGAGAAAAAGTGTTTCCTGGTCTCAGTTCTAAATGGCTTACTCCTTATTCTTAAACTGTGGCCCCTGGTTCTGGACTCCCCCAACATTGGAAACATGTTTCCTGCCTCTAGCGTGTCCAAGCCCTTAACAATCTTATATGTTTCAATTAGATGCCCTCTCATCCTTCTAAACTCCAGAGTGTACAAGCCGAGCCGCTCCATTCTCTCAGCATATGACAGTCCCGCCATCCCGGGAATTAACCTGGTGAACCTACGCTGGGCTCTCTCAATAGCAAGAATGTCCTTCCTCAAATTAGGGGACCAAAACCGCACACAATACTCCAGGTGTGGTCTCACCAGGGCCCTGCACAACTGCAGAAGGACATATTTGCTCCTATATTCGATTCCTCTTGTTATGCAGGCCAACATGCCATTGGCTTTCTTCGCTGCCTGCTGTACCTGCATGCTTACTTTCATAGACTGATGAACAAGGATCCCAAGATCACGTTGTACTTCCCCTTTCCCCCCTTCCCATTTAGAAAGATGAGGTTCCATGTCTCAACGCATCCAATGCATGTTTGAGCTCAGTAAATTCCCATTTTCCTTTGCCGAATAAGGTTTGACAAGATGTGTTTTACACTGACACAAACACTTTCAACAGAAGTGATGTCTGAACCCTGAGTAGAAGAGGAAGAGGAAGGTCCTGTAGGTACATAAGACACAGCGTGAGACTGGGGAAGTCAGTGTGTCACCGTGCTTGGAGCTTTGCTGCCTTGTCTCTGGACTCGTTCACCATCAGTCTCTTCCCACAAGGTAGGCGACCTTACTACAGGTTCACTTCAGGTAAAGGTGTGGTTTAAA
This sequence comes from Amblyraja radiata, assembly GCF_010909765.2. Lineage (NCBI taxonomy): Eukaryota > Metazoa > Chordata > Chondrichthyes > Rajiformes > Rajidae > Amblyraja > Amblyraja radiata. The sequence continues at coordinate 7,451,779 of NC_045991.1, forward strand.
TGGGATCTAGAAACGGAACTCTGTGTTCAATACTTTCTTTTTTTAATTTATTCATTTTTAAAATATAATTTTATTTATTAGTAGTGTACATTACAATAATATGTACATGTACATCAATGATCTGGATGAAGGTGTGGTAAATTGGATTAATAAGTATGCAGATGATACCAAGATAATGTTGTGGATAATGAAGAGGATTTCCAAAGTCTACAGAGTGATTTAGGCCAGTTGGAAGAGTGGGCTGAAAGATGGCAGATGGAGTTTAATGCTGATAAATGTGAGGTGCTACACCTTGGCAGGACAAATCAAAATAGGACGTACATGGTGAACGGTAGGGAATTGAAGAATACAGTTGAACAGAGGGATCTGGGAATAACCGTGCATAGTTCCTTGAAGGTGGAATCTCATATAGATAGGGTGGTAAAGAAAGCTTTTGGTATGCTAGCCTTTATAAATCAGAGCATTGAGTATAGAAGCTGGGATGTAATGTTAAAATTGTACAAGGCATTGGTGAGACCAAATCTGGAGTATGGTGTACAATTTTGGTCGCCCAATTATAGGAAGGATGTCAACAAAATAGAGAGAGTACAGAGGAGATTTACTAGAATGTTGCCTGGGTTTCAACAACTAAGTTACAGAGAAAGGTTGAACAAGTTAGGTCTTTATTCTCTGGAGCGCAGAAGGTTAAGGGGGGACTTGATAGAGGTCTTTAAAATGATGAGAGGGATAGACAGAGTTGACTATCAGCTTTTCCCACTGAGAGTAGGGAGATTCAAACAAGAGGACATGACTTGAGAATTAAGGGACAGAAGTTTAGGGGTAACATGAGGGGGAACTTCTTTACTCAGAGAGTGGTGGCTGTGTGGAATGAGCTTCCAGTGGAAGTGGTGGAGGCAGGTTCGTTGGTATCATTTAAAAATAAATTGGATAGGCATATGGATGGGAAAGGAATGGAGGGTTATGGTATGAGTGCAGGCAGGTGGGACTAAGGGAAAAAAGATGTTCGGCACGGACTTGTAGGGCCGAGATGGCCTGTTTCCGTGCTGTAATTGTTATATGGTTATATGGTTATAAGCCAAAAATAACATAATACATTTCCTGTACCACTTTATATTTTAAACTTTGAAAAGAAGAAAAGTAAAGAGAGTTAAATAGGATAGTAAGTATGTGAAAGAGTGATCAAAAGAGACCCTTAGACATGAAAAGTTCGAAAAAGAGTTAAGAAGCAAGCCATAGAAAAAGAAAAAGAGAAAAAGAAAACAGAAGATATATTAAAAGTAGAAAAAAGAGCTAAAAGGGATAAACCAACTTTGTATTTTTCCTCCCCCCTCACCAGGTCCTGAAACCATTTATTTTCAGAATTCTGTTGCACCTTATACTTGTAGTAAGTCGATAAATGGAGACCAAATCATTTGGAAATGGTCTGGTTTGCCTGCTAGAAGGAGTCTCATATCTTCCAGGTGTAACGTTTCGGACATATTTGAAATCCACATATTTATTGTTGGTGTTGGGGCATTTCCCCAGAATTTAAGTATGAGTTTTTTTCCCATTATTAAACCGTAATTAAGTCGGCTCTTTTGGGACACAGTTACCTCAGGGCTGCCTTCCATGGTTCCAAAAATAATCAATTCTGCGTTCGGTTTCAGTTTTATTTGAAATAATTTTATAAATATTTCAAAAATTTCATTCCAATATGTTTGGATTTTTCTACAAAAAACAAAGGAATGTGCTATAGTTGCTTCATGGGATAGACATTTATCACAGATGGGGGAGACATTTGGAAAAAGTTTACTTATTTTAGTTTTTGAGTAATATAGTCTATGTAAGGTTTTAAATTTCTAACGTGTGATATTCGACTCCTACAACCATTTATTAGACTGTACCAGTCTGTTCTGCTTTAGATTTTACAAGGACATAGAAACGTATTGAATAATGAAGAGAGACACAAAATGCTGGACTAACTCAGCGGGACAGGCAGCATCTGGAGAGAAAGAATGGGTGATGTTTCGGGTCGAGACCCTTCTTCAGATCCAGACTTCTTTGACCCGAAACGTCACCCATTCCTTCTCTCCAGAGATGCTGCCTGTCCCGCCCAGTTATTCCCGCCCAGTTACTTGTCTATATTCGGTATAAAGCAGCATCTGCAGTTCCTTCCAACACAAAACTTTATCAATGTATTTCTGTCTCCATTATTTCCACTAGAAACTTAATGAAACTAAATTATCAGCATCTGCCATTTTTCCCATTTGGGCTTTCTGGTCAATCTAATGTATCGCTGCTCATGTGGATTTTATTTTTCCCATTTCTCCGGCAATCCTCTGGGACTGATTGAGGATGTTCAACGTCCTCGCCGTTCTGTTGCCCGCTCGCTCAATTAATTGACTGACTAGTGAGGTACAAATGAGTTAAAACCATTCTACCGGGAAGCAGGAAGGAAGTGGGTCAAGAATGAAACTGTCGACGTACAGATCAGTCGTTTCAGTCAAGGCAAAGCGACTGAATGTGGCTGTGAAATCCCAGATGACAGCAGTGATAATATTCCAGTGGCAGATTCCACAGAGGAATGGTCCTTCCCCGTGTAGTTGTGTGCGGTTAATTCTCAAATGGTCCTGGCCCAGGGTTTTCAAAGTGGCTGTGCTCAATACAACACTTGCCAACTAGAGGCTGTGATGGTCTTGGTGCACTCTGTGATGTTGAACTTGGAGAACACTGCAAGGTGGTTATGTGGGTTATTTACAGAGGCTGTGAAGGTCTTGGTGCACTGTGTGATGTTGAACTTGGAGAACACTGCAAGATGGTTATGTGGGTTATTCACAGAGGCTGTGAAGGTCTTGGTGCACTGTGTGATGTTGGGCTTGGAGAACACTGCAAGATGGTTATGTGGGTTATTCACAGAGGCTGTGAAGGTCTTGGTGCACTCTGTGAGGTTGAACTTGGAGAACATTGCAAGCTGCAGGAACTATTTGGATGCTAATGAAAATATTGGCTGCAGGTTCCTCCTTGAATGAAATTAAAAGCTCGGGAGAAAATTTACATTCAATATTGTACTAAGTTTGAAAATAATGTATGATCCTGATTCTCAAATGTACCTCATTTGTAACCCCCTAAACCCACCGTGATGTGCTACATTTGGATATAGATTTAAACTGCTATAATGGTATATGGACATATAATGGTAGATGGACACACTGATCTGTTTTGTTGTCAATGCCTACTGTTCTGTTGTGCTGAAGCAAAGCAAGAATTTCATTGTCCTATCAGGGACACATGACAATAAACTCACTTGAACTTGAAGTTGAGCTAAAGCTCTAACATAGCTGCAAGTCGTGAATATTGACCATGTTCCCTTCGTTACAGAACAGCAGAATCCCTCGTTTGCCATTTTCTTAGACATTTGCCACCCACTAATAGCATTTAATATAAGAAGGTTCCACGTCTAAACTTATCCAATGTTTTTGTGACCTCAGGAAATTCCCAATTTGTTTTGTCCAAATTAACGTTTACAAGACGACTTTTAATCTGACGCAAACATTATCAACACAATACCTATCCACATTATCAACACAACCCTATCCACCGCCCGTCTGAGGCAGAGAATTCCACAGACTCACAACTCTCTGTGAGAATAAGTATTTCCTCGTCTCCGTTTCCTAGTAAATCTAAATTGAATACTTTTGTTCCCTTTTCGCCGGCAACGTCCTGGGACCGTTTGAGAATATTGAATGTCCCTTGTCATTGTGTTGTCTTCTCTGTTCATTAACTCACTAGCGAGGTCTGATTAAGTTGAGAACATTTTACCAGTGGTAGGAGGTAATTGAGTCAAACATTAAAAAGGCGGAGTGCAGATGAATGATTTGGGACAAGGCAAACCGATAGCGGTTGAATATGGTGGTGAAATCCCAGATTACTGAAGTGACAATATTCCAGCAGCAGAGTCCTCCAAGTGAATGTAATTTCCCCGTGTAATTGTGTGTGGCCAATTCTAAAATGCCCCAGGGTCAGGGGTTTGAAACTGGCTGTACTCAATACAACACTTTCCAACTACCAATTTACTGATCCTTAGTCTAAAACTGAACCTTATTTCCAAACAGAGAATGTACAAAATGAGGCCCAGGTTTCTCTGCAACAGTTTGCCTGCAGGTTTGATGTTGGGTTTCTTTGTTTTCCTGCTTCAACCAGTTTCCACACAGAGTAAGTACTTTCTCTTCACCGGTCACAATCACCTTGCATTAATTATCATTGTCCGTGTAAACCCACACCCTATTGTCAATCTCACTTTCCTCTCCACATCCCTGAATGTGTTGCTGCCTCACAAATCCACACCATCCTTGCTGGACCTCCATTCCACATCCCTGAATGTGTTGCTGCCTCACAAATCCACACCATCCTTGCTGGACCTCCATTTCTGAGCCCATCCCATCAACTCTCTCTCCTTCTCCTGCACCGACACGGTCCTTATCAAAGTCAGAAATGGCCTCCTGTGAACGTGTTGCAGAGTTAAACTCTCCCTCCTCATTCCGCTCAGCCTCTGCAGCCTTTGACACGGTTATCCACACCATCCTCCCCAACATCTCCTCACCACAGTCCATGTGGGTGGTTCTGCCATCGACTTATCGATCCAGTCGCAGCCCGAGAACCAGACGCAATGTCTTCACTTCACGCTCCCACAAAGTCCCTTCAAAACCAGGTGTAGTTCCTCCACTAACCCCAACACAACCCTCTATCCCCACCTCCCTCCCTCCCTCCCCCCCACTCACTCACTCATGTGATGAAATATCCCTGCATCAATCAGGCCAGGTTATTCCACACACACATCTCTTCACAAACCGTGACTGCCTCGCTGGGGTTTCCAAGGAAGATCACAACTGTCTGGAATTAAATTCTGTTCAAAATTAATGATTACAGATATGGGGTGGGTGGGGGAAATGTGTTTTAAATGTTAATTCTTCATTGTTCGTATTCGCAACAGTAAACAGAAATCGAATGTATTTCTTGGATGATGGAGACGGCTTTGTGTTAAACGGACCGGACAATGCTGAGAAATACACTGTTGGGAATGGAAACCACACTCAGGGAAGGAAATCGGAAAATTGACGACTTTTAGAAGAACGGAGAACTCTTGGATCAAAGATAACGCCGCTGGCAACTTGTACCCGGGGATGTATGTGAATCCCTATACCCTTGAACTAATAATTCATAAACCCACATTTAAATTGGCGGGAATTTTCACTTTGAATCAAACAGAACCGATAAAGCAAATCCTGAAACAATATAAAATATTTGTGATGAAAGGTGAGTGGATGCGATAAGGATCAATAATGTTGAATTAATCTCTGTAAATATTGTCACCTATAATGAATGATGAGAGATGGCGGGAATTGTGAGACTTCTTCCACCCGGTGAAAAGTCAAACAACTGGGGAAGTGATTTTGTTCATTGATTCTGTAATGATCAGCAGGGATGGGTGATAATAGTTTGATGACTTCACTGGGAACAGCAAATCAATGATCTAGCCGCAGCGAATACCATGGTCTTCTTGCCGGCACACGGTAAGGTGATCGCGGCAAGCAAGGTGGTATGGAACCAATGTGTCCGTGTAGTGGTCCCGGGGTAACACTGCTACTTAATGTTACCCTGTGACCAGGTGGATGGAAGTCCATCCATCACCTGTGGAACATGGGCTCTGCCATAGAGTTCACCTCTTGAGACCAATCAGATACACCTAGAAGGAGTGGAAATAGATGCATATTCAACAGTTTGTGAATATTTGAAACAGAGAATGTGTAAATATAACAACGCCTGTATGTTGCCGGTTCCACCTGCAGTCCCACGGTGAACAGCCGGCATTTCACACAATCATCCCCTCCAAGCTGGTTACCAAACTCGCAGAACTGGGTCTCTGCACATCCCTCTGCAATTGGATCATCGACTTCCTCATCCACAGACCACAGTCTGTTCGTATTAGTGGAAATGTGTCAGCCTCAATAACAATCAGCACGGGAGCACCTCAAGGCTGCGTGCTCAGCCCCCTGCTGTACTCACTCTATACTCATGACTGTGTAGCCAGTCACAGTGCGAACTCCATCATCAAGTTCGCCGACAACACCACTGTTGTTGGGACGTATCACAGATGGAGATGAGTCAGAGTATAGAAGAGAGATCGAGCAACTGTCCATATGGTGCCAGCACAATAATCTGGCCCTCAACACCAGCAAAACCAAGGAAATGATTGTGGACTTTGGAAGGGGTAGGATGGGGACCCACAGTCCCGTTTATATCAACGGGTCGATGGTGGGAAGGGTCAAGAGCTTCAAATTTCTGGGCGTGCATCTTTCCAAAGATCTCTCCTGGTCCCAGAACACTGGTGCAATTATAAAGAAAGCTCATCAGCTCCTGTACTTCCTGAGAAGATTACGGAGAGTCGGTATGTCAAGGAGGACTCTCTCTAACTTCTACAGGGGCACAGTAGAGAGCATGCTGACCAGTGGCATCGTGGCTTGGTTCGGCAACTTGAGCATCCAGGAGCGGAAAAGGCTGCAAAAAGTAGTAAACACTGCCCAGTCCATCATCGGCTCTGACCTCCCTCCCATCGAGGGGATCTATCGTAGTCGCTGCCTCAAAAAGGCTGGCAGTATCATCAAAGACCCACACCATCCTGGCCACACACTCATCTCTCCACTGCCATCAGGTAGAAGGTACAGGAGCCTGAAATCTGCAACATCCAGGTTCAGGAATAGCTACTTCCCCACAGCCATCAGACTATTAAACACAACTTCAAACAAACTCTGAACTATAACAGTCTATTGTACTTTAACTGTTTATTTATGTGTGTATATATATATATTCTATGGTATATGGACACACTGATCTGTTCTGTATTGATGCCTACAATATTCTGTTGTGCTGCAGCAAGCAAGAATGTAATTGTCCTATCTGGGACTAGACTTGTATAAACCACTACTCACTCTGAATCTCATTGATCTGTTCTGTATTGATGCCTACAATATTCTGTTGTGCTGCAGCAAGCAAGAATGTCATTGTCCTATCTGGGACTAGACTTTTACAAACCACTACCCACTCTGAATCTCATTGATCTGTTTTTCACAGTTGAGGCAAGTCCACAGAGGCCTCTGCTGGGCAGTGACGTTACACTCAGCTGCACCATCTCCAGACTCTCAGATACAGTCAGTCTTCACTGGAGACCCATGGACTCATCCCAGCAGAACAGGGGCAACACTGATCAGATCCGCATTGATAACACGGTCTATCTGATGGTTCGACACGTTACAGTGAAGGATGGGAAGCTGTATGTGTGTGAAGTGCGGGAAAACGGAAACATTCTTCACACAAGTAACGCAGGTTTTACTGTAGACACCAGTAAGTGTGTACACCTCCCATTGGATATCAAGTAGACACTTGTACCACGGTGCTTCTTGTAATATTATATGTGCGCTCCGTGAAGAACTGTGGCAGTGACCAACTGCTCTCCAGTATAAAATGCTGCAATGATCAGGGAGAAGTTTCCAGAAAGTCTCTGTGTGGAGCAGCTGCCTGCTTGTCTCTGTTTGACAGACACACACACAGCACAGGAGGGGGATGTCTTTCTGTAACCATTGTTCAGTAAAGTATTTTGTCAGTTTATCTTGTCATCAATGCTCCAGCATCTGAGACTGAGATACAGGACTCATCTTGTCATCAATGCTCCAGTATCTGAGACTGAGATACTGATACAGGACTCATCTTGCCATCAATGCTCCAGTATCTGAGACTGAGATACAGATACAGGACTCATCTTGCCATCAATGCTCCAGTATCTGAGACTGAGATACTGATACAGGGCTCATCTTGTCATCAATGCTCCAGTATCTGAGACTGAGATACTGGTACAGGACTCATCTTGCCATCAATGCTCCAGTATCTGAGACTGAGATACTGATACAAGACTCACGTCAAAGTGTCAGATAGAAAGTGTAGTCACCAGCACTTGCTGCTCACACACACACTGGGGGTCCCGACCCACACATCAACACAGAACAACAATCCATCCCCTCTCCCCACACTGACCCTTCTCTCCGAGTCTGGTGTTGCTTGAAGTGATTCCAGCTGCTGCAGACTCGGGCTTGGGATCAGCATTCAGCTGGGAGCAGGACCCGGGAACAGGGAATGACAGGGAATCAATGGGTATGAATGGGAGAGGGATGGTGGGAATAATGGGAATGAGCCGATCCACTTGAAGTGCCAACGTGTCCGGGTCAGTCCCCGTTCAGGCATCCTCTGGGCTGCTTCTGTCCACAGCCTGAACCTGAACCTGAACCTGAACCTGAACCTGAACCTGAACCTGAACCTGAACCGGAACCCGAACCGGAACCCGAACCCGAACCCGAACCTGAACCTGAATCTGAACCTGAACCTGAACCTGAACCTGAACCCGAACCCGAACCCGAACCTGAACCTGAACCTGAACCTGAACCCGAACCCGAACCTGAACCCGAACCCGAACCCGAACCCGAACCCGAACCCGAACCCGAACCCGAACCCGAACCCGAACCCGAACCCGAACCCGAACCCGAACCCGAACCCGAACCTGAACCTGAACCTGAACCTGAACCTGAACCTGAACCACCTCCTGCAGACTGACAGAGACATTCACCTCCCACACCGCTCTCGGGAGTCTCCGGGAGGTTTCATTCCATCCCGGGACATTCCCGGACAGTCCGGGTGTGGGGGCCAACCTCATGTTGAAATGTAGAGTGGAATATCCAAACTTCACTGCAACTTACTGCCGTACAGCACATTGTATTTTATAAAGATCTGATGAGTTTAGTGCGGCATTCATGAAAGATGTTACATTTGAAACTTGATCAGTTGAACAAAACACCACAAATGTTTATAAGAATACGGTTGAGAATCTGTGTATGGTACAGTAACTGTAATACTGAAAGGAGTTATCCTCTGTCTCTCTGATACAGATTTACATGATGAGATATACATACTTTACCGCTCCAGCACCGATCACAGTGAACTTCACCTGGTTTGTTCTGGGAGTTATGGTGATGGCTATTCCCGTGCTCAGTGGGCCTGGTCACCTCGTCCCCTTCAACCGTGGATAGAAATAGCATCTGGAGAACGTTCTCAGCCCATCATCATCAATGTCAATGGGACCAACTTCGTGAATCGACTGGTGACCTCAGGGAAACTCTACGATGGCAAGGATTTCAATGTGAGGATTGTCCCCGTTGTGTTTCAAGATGCCGGAGTTTACGCCTGTGATCTGGAACGATATCGATTTCCCACCATTGATCTAATCACAGTGAAAGGTAGGAGTCAGAATGTTGCCACTGAGTTTACTGATGAACTTATTGTTTAAAATGTAAACAACCTGCTTGTTTCCACAGTCACAGCTGAACCGTCTGATGCAGTGACTGAGGGAGACAACGTTACCCTGACCTGCTCTGTGTCTCACGTCATTGGGTCAATGAGACTGGTTTGGATCAATGGCGATGGCAAACGTGTTGGAGAAAAGGCACTGACTGAGGAAGAGAAATCACCGAGTCTGGTTATTCAGAAAGCTGAGAGAGGCAGAGGGAACTGGAGATGTGTTTTGTTTCATCAAGACCTGCCCCGGCTTTTTGTCCCGTATCAGGAGCCCCGTGGTAAGTGATAAGGGTTTGTTCTTCATACTTAGAGTCATGATTGAGTTTTGATGTCGCTTATTGGTCCTGAAATTTGAGTGGAATATTTTCTTCCAGTTTGAGTTGTCTAACTCTGTTATGATCAATGAATTCTCAAATTTCAAATAACACTTCCTGAACACCACTCCCCCCCCCTTCATTGTGCACGCATTTATCCCACCACCCAGTGATCCTATTCTCTTCCCTTCCTCTTTCAACTCATTTCCCACCCCTTCCAATTGCAGTTTTCCTTTTATGTTCTTGCTCCACTTCCACCCATATCCCTCCCTCTGTTACTGATCTGACTGTAGATCAGTCAGTATTAGTTGACCTGATCTATGTCATGTTTTACTGCATGCCGCTGTGTACTCAAACACTCATCTGGTTGAACCAGGATTTATATAAAGGACTTCAAGATTATGTAAAAGGAAACACTACAGAAACAAAACAGAAATGGGAATTGGAAATGAATATTATTATTACTGATGAAATGTGGGAAAAGACATGTCTTTTGTTCATACGTTAAACAGCCCCGCCTGGAGGAAGTTTGAATGGAAAACTAGAATGAGAGTATTTCAGACTCCTCTTATGTTAGCAAGATATAGCAACACCTCAGATTTATGCTGGAGACAATGCGGGAAGATTGGTGATCATACCCAGATTTTATGGATTGTCCCAAATTGTATCAATATTGGAGAGACATTCAGGAGGAGATCAAGCTAATCTTGGGGGTGGATCTACCTCTGGAGCCGGCATGCTTCATACTAGGAGAGACTCCAGAAAATATAGATACCAAAACATAGAAACATAGAAAATAGGTGCAGGAGTAGAGGCCATTCGGCCCTTCGAGCCTGCACCATTCGCCATTCAATATGATCATGGCTGATCATCCAACTCAGTATCCTGTACCTGCCTTCTCTCCATACCATCTGATCCCTTTAGCCACAAGGGCCACATCTAACTCCCTCTTAATTATAGCCAATGAACTGTGGCCTCAACTACCTTCTGTGGCAGAGAATTCCACAGATTCACCACTCTCTGTGTGTGAAAAAAAATGTTTTTCTCATCTCGGTCCTAAAAGACTTCCCTCTTATCCTTAAACTGTGACCCCTAGTTCTGGACTTCCCCAGCATCGGAAATAATCTTCCTGCATCTAGCCTGTCCAACCCCTTAAGAATTTTGTACGTTTCTATAAGATCCCCCCTCAATCTTCTAAATTCTAGCGTGTCAGACATGCTTGCTTGGGCTGTTGCTGTTGATTGCAAAGAAGATGATTACAGAGTCATGGAGAAATGTAAAGTCACCAAATGTTCAACAGTGGAGGGAAAGATTGAAAAGTGTATATATGATGGAAAGTATAACAGCTAAACTCCAGTTAAGGACGGATGCTTTCAACATTATGTGGACATCGGTATTACTACAACTGCCAAGACTGATTTTCTGCCACACAAGGTAGTTGAGGCCAGTTCATTGGCTATATTTAAGAGGGAGTTAGATGTGGCCCTTGCGGCTAAATGGATCAGGGGGTGTGGAGAGGGCAGGTACAGGATACTGAGTTGGATGATCAGCCATGATCATATCGAATGGCAAATGGTGCAGGCTCGAAGGGCCGAATGGCCTCTACTCCTGCACCTATTTTGTATATTTCTATGTTTCTATGTTTTTAAGTAAGGTCAATTAATCTGGGGAAAAAAGACACAATATGCTGGAGTAACTCAACGGGTCAGGCGGAATCTCTGGAGAACATGGATAGGTGAGGTTTTGGGTTGGGACCCTACTTCAGACTAAAGGGCTGTGACCTGAAATGTCACCTACCTAACCTGCTGAGTTTCTCCAACACATTGTGTCTTTTATTGGTAAACTATCATCTGCAGTACCTTGTGTCTCAGTTAATCTGGATCACAAGTTAAACTCAAGACTTCTGATCTAAATTAGTCAGTGTGGTTAATGCCTGGTCTTTGGGGGAGCTTTTGAATGATGTCCATTTATTCTACAAATGTGAACTCTGTGTTTATTACTTTGACAGGGAATTACACTTTCATTATCAGATTTGTTGTGATTATCGGAGGGCTGGCTCTTCTCCTCGTCATTGTACTGGCAGTGGTGTGGTATCAAAGAAGGCACAAGCCTACAGGTAAAGTACATGAAGACATCCTTAATGCAGCACAGATTCCCCCAAATTATCAATGACCATGTTATCTTTGTTACAAGGAGAAAAGAACAATATATTTTGGATAAGAAAAGTATCTGTTTGTGCTTATGTTGTTGAGAAATTGATTTCAGACTTGTTGTGGTCAATTGAAGCATTATTTATGCAATGTGGGTTGTCCTGTGTACCTGCGTTGCCATGAGGAGTCTGCTGTATGATGCTGTTCAGGTGGTGTTCTGCAATGATCTGACCATGTGGTGATTGTGTCACCATCCCCGGTTTAAACCAATATCAAATAAACATGCCAGAAGTTGAAGTATAGCTAGTGTAGTCATGTAGAAAATATGGTCTCCAATTTGCCCTCAATATGTTCCTATTTACTGAGGGATAAATATGGGCCAGTAAACATAGAAACATAGACAATAGGTGCAGGAGTAGAGGCCATTCGGCCCATCGAGCCTGCACCATTCGCCATTCAATATGATCATGGCTGATCATCCAACTCAGTATCCTGTACCTGCCTTCTCTCCATACCCCCTGAACCCTTTAGCCACAAGGGCCACATCTAACTCCCTCTTAAATATAGACAATGAACTGGCCTCAACTACCTTCTGCGGCAGAGAATTCCAGAGATTCATCACTCTCTGTGTGAAAAAGGTTTTCCTCATCTCGGTCCTAAAAGATTTCCCCCTTATCCTTAAACTGTGACCCCTTGTTCTGGACTTCCCCAACATCGGGAACAATCTTCCTGCATCTAGCCTGTCCAACCCCTTAAGAGTTTTGTAAGTTTCTATAAGATCCCCCCTCAATCTTCTAAATTCTAGCGAGTACAAACCGAGTCTATCCAGTCTTTCTTCATATGAAAGTCCTGACACCCCAGGAATCAGTCTGGTGAACCTTCTCTGTACTCCCTCCATGGCAAGAATGTCTTTCCTCAGATTAGGAGACCAAAACTGTACGCAATACACCAGGTGTGGTCTCACCAAGACCCTGTATAACTGCAGTAGAACCTCCCTGCTCCTATACTCAAATCCTTTTGCTATAAATGCTAACATACCATTCGCCTTCTTCACTGCCTGCTGCACCTGCATGCCTACTTTTAATGACTGGTGGACCATGACACCCAGGTCTCGTTGCATCTCCCCCTTTCCTAATCGGCCACCATTCTGTAATAATCTACTTTCCTGTTTTTGCCACCAAAGTGGATAACCTCACATTTATCCACATTATACTGCATCTGCCATGCATTTGCCCACTCACCCAGCCTATCCAAGTCACCTTGCAGCCTCCTAGCATCCTCCTCACAGCTAACACTGCCCCCCAGCTTCGTGTCATCCGCAAACTTGGAGATGTTGCATTCAATTCCCTCGTCCAAATCATTAATATAACCATATAACCATATAACCATACAACAATTACAGCACGGAAACAGGACATCTCGACCCTTCTAGTCCGTGCCGAACACATAATCTCTCCTAGTCCCATATACCTGCGCTCAGACCATAACCCTCCATTCCTTTCCCATCCATATAACTATCCATCGTAAATAGCTGGGGTCCCAGAACAGAGCCTTGCGGTACCCCACTAGTCACTGCCTGCCATTGTGAAAAGGACCCGTTTACTCCTACTCTTTGCTTCCTGTTTGCCAGCCAGTTCTCTATCCACATCAATACTGAATCCCCAATACCGTGTGCTTTAAGTTTGTATACTAATCTCTTATGTGGGACCTTGTCGAAAGCCTTCTGAAAGTCCAGATATAACACATCCACTGGTTCTCCCTTATCCACTCTACTAGTTACATCCTCGAAAAAGTCTATAAGATTCGTCAGACATGATTTACCTTTCATAAATCCATGCTGACTTTGTCCAATGATTTCACCACTTCCCAAATGTGCTGCTATCCCATCTTTAATAACTGATTCTAGCAGTTTCCCCACTACCGACGTTAGACTAACTGGTCTGTAATTCCCTGTTTTCTCTCTCCCTCCCTTTTTCAAAAGTGGGGCTACATTAGCTACCCTCCAATCCTCAGGAACTACTCCAGAATCTAAAGAGTTTTGAAAAATTATCACTAATGCATCCACTATTTCTGGGGCTACTTCCTTAAGTACTCTGGGATGCAGCCTATCTGGCCCTGGGGATTTATCGGCCTTTAATCCATTCAATTTACCTAACACCACTAAACCAGGAGACCAAGGTATGTATCTCCACTGCACTTTCGTGGTTCAAACTTCAAGGGAAAACTTTGCCTTGTGTACCATGGGTCATAATTTAAGGAACACTGTGTTTCCATGGACTCTGATTTTATACACAAGGTCTTATCCCACAATTAAATGTATCTGACGTACATCTGAAGTCATGTTCCTGGTCATTCTGGTGGATCTCATTATTAATGGGGTACAGTTTAAACACTGGATTGTTGCTTCTTTAAAATCAAACCGAATTAAAGTCTTAATCAGAAAATAATACTTATTTTCCAGAAATCAATGTGACCCCAGTACCTGACATGAGCCGTGTTACTGAATATATGTCTGTGAGTAGGAACACAAAGCAACAAGGTAAATAGATGACTCTGTCAATGAATCTCTAGTTGTACAGGTGTTGTATTTGATGAAGCAACCTATTTCACATTTCACAGTTTTGTAACAAGAATGTTACAAGAAGGGAACCTCTTGTAACACACAAACTAATTGATCAATTCAACAGTCTCTCTCTCTTGTGTCAATTCACCCCTCAGCCCCAATCTTCCTCATCCAACTGCAGGTCTTACTCTGCATTGGTCAATTGACTAACTTTCACTGGACTATGCATTGGTCAATTGACTAACTTTCACTGGACTATCATGGTCAACCCATCAATGTTGAGACATCACCATGAACAACATATTCACACTCCTAATTTATTGTTGATCCTGATTAACAGCTTGGTTAGTGGCTCTCTAAAGAATGGACAACACTTGCCCTTCCAAAAGTCACCATCCCTTTCACAAAATATCATCTAGCATGAAATGCCTCCAATTCACTTTGCCACTAGTTCAGGTTTTATTCTAAAGTGAAAATAACAACAACATTTCAGAATGGTTTGAGCATCATTAATAGATGGTGGATAGGTGATGTTTCAGATCGAGACCCTTCTTGTGAGTCTGAAGAAAGGTCACGACCTGAAACCTCACCTATACATGTCCTCCAGAGATGCTGCCTGACCTGCAGAAGTACTCCAGTACTTTGTGTCCCTTTGTGTATTAACCAGCATCTGCAGTTCTTTGTTTCCACCTCAGACAGAATCAGAATCAGGTTTTATTCGCCAAGTATGTTTTGCAGCATACGATGAATTTCATTGGCCAGGTCAGTCATACAATTAAAAAGCAACAGATCACCCAAAAACACATTTTAACATGAACATCCACCACAGTGACTCCTACACATTCCTCACTGTGATGGAAGGAGAAATAAAGTTCAAGTCCTTCACTAGTGTTCTTCCTCGGTCATGGGCCTCGAGCCTCCGTTAACGGGACGATCTTAACTCCCGTAGCCGGTGGTGTTCAGGCCCTCCATGTCGAGGCGTTCAGCTCCTGCATCGGGGGGGATGTCAGCTCCCCCACGCCGGGCGTTTAAACCTTGTGTCAGGGCTGGTTGAACCTTCCACGGCGTTGGAGCTCCAGAATAGCCTCTCCTGAGACTGCGAGCCATTGAAGGTAAGTCCGCAGGCCACGGTGGGAGCGATCCCAGGCAAGGGATCCGCTCCAGTGTTAAGTCCGCGCCCCACAGTCCAAGGCAGCTTTTCAACTCCATCGATGGTAGGCCGCAGAGCCCAACCCAGGAGAATGTGATCTGAAAAATGATCACCTCTCCGGGAAGGTAAGAACCTGAATAAAAAAGTTTCCCCCCTCTCCTCACATAAAACAAAACTGAAGAACATTAAAACAAACTTTAAACAAACGCTAAAATAACAAAAATATGAAAAAACGAACAGACTGCCGGCAGGGCTGGCCATCTGGAGTACCTCTGCAGTGCTGGTCAAATGGTGGACAGTATTGTTTTTGTCAGAATTTAGACCACATTTCTCATGAATCTGATGAACAACAGAGTAATCTTTCTTGAAAAATCTGAAGGAACCTTTCAATAAATCAGACATTGCTCGTGTTTTAATGAGAAAAATATAAATTCCTTACCTTGTCCCACAGTATGGAGCAATTGTGTTCCACTGTGTTCCACTGTAAAGGCATCGATTGTATTCATATATTGTCTTTCTGCTGATGTAACAAAAGCTTTTCCCTGAACCTGGGCACACATGACACTAAACTAAACTGAACCTCAGCTGATCATATCTCCCCATATTCCTTGATCTTAGTCCACATATGACTATGTTTTGGAGTCTTTTTTTTTCCACTAACCAGTGGTCTTTGCAATTTATGCTTCATTTATGTGTTGTGTTGCCTTAGTCCAAATGCCTCTGATGCTGCTGCTGCTGCAGGCAACATTGTCATTGTATCTGTTCCTGTATCTCGCCATTGTTGTGTATCTGTCAATGAATTCAACAACTCCTAAAATGTACTGAATGATTTGGCTCCAGTCAAATCTGTGGTGGAGAATGTAACAGATTCTTTGTTCTCCTCATCTTAATCCTTATTGTCTCTTGTCTTAAACCTTTACCCTTGGTCATGGTCTCCCCCCAACAGGGAACATCTTCCTCCATCCAGACTGGTCTCTACCTGTTGGAATTGTCTATGTTTCCATGAGAGCCATTGTCATTCTTCTAAACTCCATGAGCCAAATTAACTCAAATTCTCTTTGTAATTTCCACCGTCCCAGGAAGAAGTCAAAACAAGGAGGTTAGGAGATGTGACTTTTCATGGAGGGTTTTTTCAAACTGCTGGAGGTACTCTGTGGGTCGATCAGCATCTATGGAGGGAAAACAATGATCAGCGTTTCATATCGTGACCCTGCATTGACTTAAATCATCATTTTTCAAATACAAATAAATTCTTTGTTTCCAACTTATTTCCACAGATACAGAGGAAGGTATTCATTATGGATCCATCTCCTTCCAGCCTAAAGCAACTGGTGGTAAAATGGCTTTATTTAAATATGTTTGAATCTTTTATCACAGTGAGGATTATTGGCACAGAGTAGTCTGAAACCCTGCTGTCTTTGTCCACCTTACAACAGCATCAGGCATTCCTGGGATAAAGTCCCTCACCCTGCTCATCAACATGAAGTGGGACAGTCAGCTGAGGCTCAGTTAGGAGCCCAACCTTCTCCGAGTGTGTTCTGGTCCCCTAAACTACAGGGAGTGTGTTCTGGTCCCCTAACCTACTCTGTGTGTTCTGGTCCCCTAACCTACTCTAAGTGTGTTCTGGTCCCCTAACCTACTCTGTGTGTTCTGGTCCCCTAACCTACTCTAAGTGTGTTCTGGTCCCCTAACCTACTCTAAGTGTGTTCTGGTCCCCTAACCTACTCTAAGTGGGTTCTGGTCCTCTAACCTACTCTAAGTGTGTTCTGGTCCTCTAGCCTACTCTGTGGGTTCTGGTCCCCTAACCTACTCTGTGTGTTCTGGTCCTCTAACCTACTCTGTGGGCTCTGGTCCCCTAGCTTACTCTGAATGGGTACAATAGCCACTCCAGAGATCCAACCAGTGACATCCAGGCCACTGTTACAACACTGTTGTGCATTGGCGTTGGTGATGGGGAGTGAAACCAAGACACCATTTATGTCCATCTGAAGAACATTCTTCTGCACAACTCCTGACTGAGCTCGAAGTGATCAGCACAATCTTCCTTGAATTACAATATATTTTTGATATTGATTAGTAGGGCTGGATGTTACAATCCCTAAGGTTCTTCACCACATCTGACACCCGATATTCTGGGGGGTGACCACTAGGTGATTTTGCTACCAACCAGACACATCTTCAGTTGTGTACCTCAACGTCACTGGGTATTTCGGCCTTTTATCACAAGACGTCCACCCTCAGTCGAGGCAGGCCCACCGCAGGGTGATCAGCCCTGGGTGTGTGTCTAATGGTTAGCCTCTAGATGGTCAGTCACGTGGCAGCCCAGACAGCATCTTTTCTCTTCAGCCACAGCCAGTGACTGCTCCATTTTGCTTTTATCCTTCCATCTTCCTCTCTACCGCTGACTGTGGCCGGTTGGGCTCTGGACTCGTGTCCGTTGGTGGGACAGTACTTGGTTGAGCTTCACCTGGGGTGCTGATACCCTGTGGACTGTGGTGGTCAACCTGCCACTGGGCTTCACTCGACTGGTTTGGCCTTCCTCTTAGAAGGTCATGGTCAATGCGAGGCCCCACACCAAGCTCTCCCAGGCACTTTTCCCTGCCCTGGTGGATCTTGAGACCCTTCTCTGATGTTATCTTTTCCCAGTCACAGATGCAGCTTCGTAGCTTATGTCCTGCCAGGGCTGCTGCTCTGTCAATTGCTGTACTAGTTCTCTTGTTCATAATCGATTCCTTCTGTAGCAATATAAGGATGTCTTGTTCATGGTGACCATTCCTGCAGCTCACTGTAAATGCAGAGGTATGACAGATGGGTTTTCTGGAATTCAATGTCTTGTTGATCCACTGTCAGGAAGAGCAAAATGTAGTAAGCTTTAGACGTTTATATTCCATTTGTCGTTTCCTTTGTCAACATCATCCACCAGTGTCATTTTTAATTGTGATGTTTGCATTTATTACAGGCAACAGCGATAATACACTGTCCTCCAATCAAGCATCAGGCACTGTATGTATATTGATTCTTGTTGTTGAAATCCCAGATCGTACAAGTATGTTTCATAGCAAAAGGATTTGAGTCTAGGAGCAGGGAGGTTCTACTGCAGTTGTACAGGGTCTTGGGGAGACCACACCTGGAGTATTGCGTACAGTTTTGGTCTCCTAATCTGAGGAAATACATTCTTGCCATAGAGGAAGTACAGAGAAGGTTCACCAGACTGATTCCTGGGAAGGCAGGACTTTCATATGAAGAAAGACTGGATAGACTCGGCTTGTACTCGCTAGACTTTAGAAGATTGAGGGGGGATCTTATAGAAACTTACAAAATTCTTAAGGGGTTGGACAGGCTAGGTGCAGGAAGATTGTCTCCGATGTTGGGGTAGTCCAGAACAAGGGGCCACACACACAGTTTAAGGATAAGGGGGAAATCCTTTAGGACCGAGATGAGAAAAACATTTTTTTTCACACACAGAGATTGGTGAATCTGTGGAATTCTCTGCCACAGAACGTAGTTGAGGCCACAGTTCATTGGCTATATTTAAGAGGGAGTTAGATGTGGCCCTTGTGGCTAAAGGGATCAGGGGGTATGGGGAGAAGGCAGGTACAGGATACTGAGTTGGATGATCAGCCATGATCATATCGAATGGCTAATGGTGCAGGCTCAAAGGGCCGAATGGCCTCTACTCCTGCACCTATTGTCTATGTTTCTATGAATTAAAGCTGTAATCTGTTTACTGATCTAAACAGCGACAACAGCAACGGTCTTAAATACAATTGGTATATCTTTCTCTTTCAGAACCTTGTTTCTTCAAAGGAAGATGAGTCTGTTATCTATGCTGAAACAGCAAAAACATAAACATGAAGAGAGTGGAAAGTAAAGGCTTGGACTTTGACAAGCGCAACGTTGCCATTTTTGGAATTGAATTTTTTACTTCATCTATATTACTAAAACTAAGATCTTGATCAATTTCTGACTTTCTATTTCGTGATTTCTGAAAGAACGCCGCCACTTACGGCCGTGATTTTTGGCCACCTCGCTCGGGGTCCCCCTCCGCTGAGCTGGACCAGAGGCTTTTTCCCCATCGATGGAAAATCAGGGAGTTGTTAATGTTTTAGTATTGGTTGTGAGTGTGTGTGAGTGTGTGTGTGTGTGTGTTTGTGTTTGTGTGTGTGTGTGTGTGTGTGTGTGTGTGTGTGTGTGTGTGTGTGTGTGTGTGTGTGTGTGTGTGTGTGTGTGTGTGTGTGTGTGTGTGTGTGAGTGTGTGAGTGTGTGAGTGTGTGAGTGTGTGAGTGTGTGAGTGTGTGAGTGTGTGTGTGTGTGGGGGGTTTTCAGAAAATGTATTGGTTGTAAAGTGTGTGCAAATTTGGAGACTTTAAACATTTGATTCATTCAGTTTCCACACTATGTTTACCATGTCCTGAAGTTACTTGGCATTTTAGTATTGGTTGTGTGTGTGTGTGTGTGTGAGTGTGTGTGTGTGTGTGTGTGTGTGTGTGTGTGTGTGTGACTGTGTGTGTGTGACTGTGTGTGTGTGTGTGTGTGTGACTGTGTGTGTGTGTGTGTTTGACTGTGTGTGTGTGTGACTGTGTGTGTGTGTGACTGTGTGTGTGTGACTGTGTGTGTGTGTGTGTGTGTGTGTTTGACTGTGTGTGTGTGAATGTGTGTGTGTGACTGTGTGTGTGTGACTGTGTGTGTGTGACTGTGTGTGTGTGTGACTGTGTGTGTGTGACTGTGTGTGTGTGACTGTGTGTGTGTGACTGAGTCAGTGTGTGAGTGAATGTGTGTGTGTGTGTTTGACTGTGTGTGTGTGACTGTGTGTGTGTGACTGTGTGTGTGTGACTGTGTGTGTGTGACCGTGAGTCAGTGTGTGAGTGAATATGTGTGTGTGTGACTGTGTGTGAGTGAATGTGTGTGTGTGTGTTTGACTGTGTGTGTGCGACTGTGTGTGTGTGTGACTGTGTGTGTGTGTGACTGTGTGTGTGTGACTGTGTGTGTGTGTGACTGTGTGTGAGTGAATGTGTGTGTGTGTGTTTGACTGTGTGTGTGTGACTGTGTGTGTGTGTGACTGTGTGTGTGACTGTGTGTGTGACTGTGTGTGTGTGTGACTGTGTGTGTGACTGTGTGTGTGACTGTGTGTGTGTGTGTGTTTGACTGTGTGTGTGTGTGACTGTGTGTGTGTGTGACTGTGTGTGTGACTGTGTGTGTGTGTGTGTGTGAGAGTGTGTGACTGTGTGTGTGTGAATGAGTGTGTGTGTATGACTGTGTGTGTGTTTGACTGTGTATGTGTGTGCGATTGCCCTTACATCTGTGGCCATTAAGTCATTTGAGCGCATTATTCTCGCTCACCTCAAAACCAGCATTTCCTCCAACATGGACCCACATCAATTCTCATATAGAGCCAACAGGTCAGTAGAAGACACAGTCAACCTGGCCATCCATCACACTCTGCAACACCTGGAAACCGCCAACACTTACGCCCGCATCCTGTTCATGGACTTCAGTTCTGCATTCAACTCCATCAACCAGGTCAAACTCTTCCACAAATTAACGGCCATCATCCAAAGCATGCTCACTTCATCAATAGCAGTCTGGTACAGCAGTTTAGACACTCACTCCCGTAATAAACTACAGCGCATTGTCAACAAAGCATCCAAAATCATCAGCACCCCCCTCCCATCAATAGAATCACTCAATCTCAAACGGTCCATGTCAAGGGTGAAGAAAATCATTTCTGATCCCTCCCACCCAGCTCACCACATCTTCCACCTGCTGCCCTCAGGAAGGCGCTACAGCTCACTGCCTGCCAAAACATCACGATTTAAAAACAGTTTCTATCCATATGCAATTCGAACTCTGAACACTCTATGCGAATATCACAAAGCCAACTCGTGCATGTTCTGTATACTGTATGTTGTTTGTGTTTTATGTTATGTTTGACGGGAATCAGCCTAATGTGTAACATCCTGTACTGAATATGAATTCCACCAGCTTGACTGTGTGGTCATTAAATAATCTGAATCTGACTGTGTGTGTGTATGTGTGTGTGACTGTGTGTGTGACTATGTGAGTGAGCCTGTGTGAGTGAGCCTGTGTGAATGAGTCTGTGTGTAGGTGAGTGAGTGAATCTGTGTGTGAGTCTGTGTGTGCGTGAGTGTGCGTGCGTGACTGAGAGAGCGTGCATGTCTGAGTGTGCGTGTGTCTGAGAGTGTGTGTGTGTGAGAGTGTGCGTGTGTGTGAGTGTGTGTGTGTGTGTCTGAGAGTGCGTGCGTGTCAGAGAGTGAGTGTGTGTCAGAGAGTGCGTGTGTGTCTGAGAGTGTGTGTGTGTGTGTGAGTGAGAGAGTGTGTGAGAGTGTGTGTGTGAGAGTGTGTGTGTGTCTGAGAGTGCGTGCGTGTCAGAGAGTGCGTGCGTGTCAGAGTGCGTGTGTGTCTGAGAGTGTGTGTGTCTGAGAATGTGTGTGTGTGTCTGAGAGTGCGTGTGTATCAGAGAGTGCGTGTGTGTCTGAGAGTGCGTGCGTGTCAGAGTGTGTGTGTGTGTGTGTCTGAGAGTGCGTGTGTATCAGAGAGTGTGTGTGTGTCTGAGAGTGTGTGTGTGTGTATAGGGGGGTTGCACGCAAGGTCACCGGGTCAAAGGGCATGACGCATGAAGCCGCTCTATACATCGCAGCTTCCAGTATATGTTGTTAATACATGAAACGCCTACTTTCCTACCTGTTAACAACTGCCAAAATTGTGAATTTCTGTGCTGTAAATAATTGTGGAAGTCGGGGTAACCGTGAGAGACTTCTATCCTTCTTCAGAATTCCAAAAGTGAAGCGAAATGAAGGTAAAGAGAAGCGAGAGCTGAAGGGTCAACAACAGCTAAAGTGCTTGGTGAACATTGGCCGTGCAGATATCGAGATTGCAAATATTGGGAATTATTGCCTTTGCTCACTGCATTTCATCAACAGCGAGGCATTATTTGTGTTTTTTCTTGGTTCCTTTGGTATCTAAAAAGTTTCAGAAGTGATAAATCTGGCTGTAAATTTTTAAATCGCCATTGGTTCTGAAGTGGGTTTGTACATGCAAAAGGTAAATGCTTTTGAAGCTAAATGTATCATTAAAAAAATCTCCAGACTTATGAGTGATGTGTAGAAAAGTTTTCTATCATTATGCTATGGAGATGTATATTTTGGCAAATAATAAAATAGCCTGACAGCTTAAACACCCACTGTCTTTCAATAGGATATTGTCAATTTGCTGAGGTTGATTATGTCCAATTAACAATTAACAATGATGCCATTCCTTGGCTTGCATCTGAGTAAAATGTAATTCAAAACCCACGTCCTACCATCGGACTGGAGCGGCGTTTCGTGTTGGGAACGGCCGGGACTACAGCTTCGGCGGCGGCACAGCGCTGGGACACCATCATTGAGCGGGCGATGCCTTACCGGGTCGCCGTGCGGTGAGCTCTGGAGTGCTGTGGCTGCCGACTCCAACATCCGAGGAGCTGCGGTCTGCGGAGCGTCCAGCCGCAGGTGGGCGGCGCTAGATTTAAAACACCGCGGAGTCTGGGATCTGTTGCCGAGATCGCCAGAGACGGAGCTCCAGCCAGCGCGGCCTGTCGACTTCGGGTACCTCGGTCTCCAGGGAGGGAGCGGCCGCTCCAGACATTTCCAAGCCGCTGAGGAGTGTTCACCAGACGCCGGAGTTCCAGCTTCCCGGCAAGAGTCCTGAAAACATCGGACTGGCTACGGAGGCCACAAATCAGCCCCGACCTCGGGTGATTCACAGAGGACGAGGACTTAACTTTTTGATGCCTTGCCCCAAAGTGGAAAACGTTGATTCTGTTGTGAGGGGACGTTCATGTTGAATTCTATAATGTGTTGTCATTTTTTCTTATTTTTAATTTTTTCTATGGATGTACAGAAACTTAATTATTTCTTTTATGTAAAGCACTTTGGTTTAAACGCAAGTTGATTTAAACGTGCTATATAAATAACATTTACCTACTTACGTTTGGTTTGTGATTTTGTTTCTCACACCCGCCCGAAACCACCCTCACCCGCCCGAAACCACCCTCACCCGCCCGAAACCACCCTCACCCGCCCGAAACCACCCTCACCCGCCCGAAACCACACTCACCCGCCCGAAACCACCCACACCCGCCCGAAACCACCCACACCCGCCTGAAACCACCCTCACCCGCCCGAAACCACCCACACCCGCCCAAAACCACCCTCACCCGCCCGAAACCACCCACACCCGCCCGAAACCACCCTCACCCGCCCGAAACCACCCTCACCCGCCCGAAACCACCCTCACCCGCCCGAAACCACCCACACCCGCCCAAAACCACCCACACCCGCCCGAAACCACCCACACCCATCGAAACCACCCACACCAACTGGAAACCACCCTCTCCCGCCCGAAACCACCCTCACCCGCCCGAAACCACCCTCACTCACCCTCCCGATGAGAAAAACATTTTTTTTCCCTCACAGAGAGTGGTGAATCTGTGGAACTCTCTGCCACAGAAGGTAGTTGAGGCCAGTTCATTGGCTATATTTAAGAGGGAGTTAGATGTGGCCCTTGTGGCTAAAGGGATCAGGGGGTATGGAGAGAAGGCAGGTACAGGATACTGAGTTGGATGATCAGCCATGATCATATTGAATGGCGAATGGTGCAGGCTCGAAAGGCCGAATGGCCTCTACTCCTGTGCCTATTGTCTATGTTTCTATGTTTATCCCACAGTTACAGCCGCCACCGCCATCTCCGTCATCAGGGTCCGGGTTCCATCTTGTTCCCGCCCAAAGCTCCAACCGCCAACCGCCAACCGCCAACCGCCAACCGCCAACCGCCAACCGCCAACCGCCAACCGCCAACCTCACCTGCCCTCACCAAGATGGCCGCCGACCTCACATGCCCTCACCAAGATGGCCGCCGACCTCACCTGCCCTCACCAAGATGGCCGCCGACCTCACCTGCCCTCACCAAGATGGCCGCCGACCTCACCTGCCCTCACCAAGATGGCCACCGTCAACGCCGTATTTAGACCAAAGATCCTATAGCAGAGTTCCGCTATAGGATCTTTGATTTACACGGTGCGGGCGCAGCAGCAGCAGCAGCAGCTTCTGTGGATCGTCTCGGGGCTGAAACAACCTTCCATTTTCCAGCATCTGCAGTTCCTTCTTGAACACAACCCCCTCACCGAGATGGCCGCCGGCTGACGACCTCACCAAGATGGCCGCCGGCTGACGACCTCACCAAGATGGCCGCCGGCTGACGACCTCACCAAGATGGCCGTTCTTCCGCCCGCCCCATCGACCGCATCAAAATGGCGGCGGAGAAGAAGCGGCGGTTCCCGCGGACGGACAGAGTTGAGGTAAATAATGTTGTCTCCATATCGTGTAGTTGTTGTAGATGTGGAGTTGTCGTTGTAGTTGTAGTTGTAGTTTAGTTTAGTGTCTATATATAGTACAGTGTAGTACAGTCTAGTCTAGTGTGGTCTAGTACACTGTGTGTGTGGACAATACAGTGTAGTCTAGTGTAGACAACACACACAGTGTAGTGAGGTCAATGACCACATAATCTACAGTACAGTACATAGCAATGTTACAAAATTTTGAGATTTAAAAAATCAAGTCTGCAATTTATCCCATCAGATAAAGCATAAAAATAAGTTCAATTTGACACCTAATTCACTTTCATATCTCAAGTATTTAAAAAGTTATGGCCATTTTCATACTGGGAAATGAGCATCTTGTTCCCTATTGATTTTCTATGGACATAACAAAAAAGCTGTGATCGTGAACAGTCAAAAGCCCATAACTTTCTTAAAAATTAAGAGAACTGAATGAAATTTTCAGTTATCATAGATTGAAGCATTCTGAAACAAATATAAAATAATCTTACTTGGATGACCTGAAATTAAAGCATATAATTAGTTAGTTACCTAATTGTAGCTAATTTCAGACTTCAATTACAAGATCTAATCATCTATCCATTTCTTAATAAATGATTAACATTTTTAAATAGCCTAAATGTCCAAATAATATTCACAAATAATTCACAATAAAACATGATTTTTAAATCTCATTTACATTAATTTATAGACCAAATGGAAGGAATTTAGTGTTTAATTGCTGTAAATAAATGCCCATTTAAATCAGCTTTCCAGTGGGTCCCTGTGGAACGCGCTGGTTTAGAACGTTCACATTGCGGTAGATTTGTGCCCCAAATGCCCAGAAAAATACTGCGCGATATAATGGGCCCAAAATGAGCTACTCGCAATATTAAACTTTGTATAAAGGGATCTTAAGAAGCCCTTTTTAATGTAAAAATATACCGCCTAACTTCAACTCTTTGCTTTATGAGACCCTGCGGTTGCTGGTGGTCGCGGGTTTAGAGATTGATTTTTAAACTACTATAACTATTATTCAAGGCCTTTAAACCTAATAATAGCTTTTGCGACGGGGTCTTTCAGCGATTTTTCGTTAATAATTAACTAGGCTGAACATTTTCGATTGGAATAGCTTAGAGAAAATCGCGTTTTAAACCCGCCCCCTCTAAACGGCGCCAAAATCGCGCACACTTGCAGCGACAGATTTTCAGCGACGCTTCAGGTAGGCTTTGCAACATACCTAAATATAGTGTAGTGTAGTTCTGTAACTACACTGTACTGTAACTAGACAGACGGAGCTGAGGTAAACAATGTTGTAAATGTTGTAAATGTGTGTGTGGTCAATATATATAAATATATAGTACAGTTACAGTGTAGGGTAGTGTAGTGTAGTCATATATAGTGCAGTGTAGTGTAGAGTAGTCATATATAGTGTAGTACAGTACAGTACAGAACAGAACACGTGTGTGTGTGGTCAATATATATAAATATATAGTACAGTATAAATATAGTACAGTGCAGTGTAGTGTAGTGTAGTGTAGTATAGTGTAGTCATATATAGTGTAGTACAGTACAGTACAGAACAGAACACGTGTGTGTGTGGTCAATATATATAAATATATAGTACAGTATAAATATAGTACAGTGCAGTGTAGTGTAGTGTGTGTGTGGAACTGGTCAATATTGTGTAGTGTAGTTCTGTAACTACACTGTACTGTACCTAGACAGACAGAGCTGGGGTAAATAATGTTGTAAATGTTGTAAATGTGTGTGTCTGTGGTCAATATATATAAATATATAGTACAGTTACAGTGTTGTGTAGGGTAGTGTAGTACAGAACACGTGTGTGTGTGGAACTGGTCAATATAGTGTAGTGTAGTCTAGACCACACACACAGTGTTCTGTAAGTACCACTGACATGAGTCTCACTAGATTAACAACTCTCCAACCCTTCCACAATCCCACCTGTGGCCAGAGAACACACACAGATCTTTATCAAGGCTCGCTGGGTTCGTCATCTCCAGATTCCTCCCGGTGTCATGTGTTAGTGAAGGTAGGAATAGGAAGAAAGGACAGATGAATGTATGGCTCAGGACTTGGTGCAGGGGGCAGAGATTCAGATTCAGATCTTTTGGTCATTGGCATCTCTTCTGGGGCAGACGTCACCTCTACAAGAGGGATAGTTTGTATCTGAAATGGAGGGGACCAATATGTTTGCAGGGAGGTGTTACCAAGAGGGCTAAACTGGAGAGGCAGTTTGAGGCAGTGGAGATGAAGATAAGTAAGTCTCAAAGGAAGGACAGACAGAGAGAGGTGAAGTTATATAGTGAGACTGATGGGTGGAGGTATGTTCATTTCAATGCAAGGAGTATTGTGGGCAAAGTAGATGAACTTTGAGCCCAGATCGCTGTTGGTGGAATATGATGTTGTGGTCATTGTGGAATTATGGTTGTGACAGGGACATGACTAACAGCTCAATGTTCCATGTTTCTATGGGATAAAGATGGGGGGATTGCTCTATTAATCAGGGAAACGATCTTGTTGGCACTCAGAGTGGAGACTCTGGATGGTTTGTCCATTGAGGTGATATGGGTAGAGCCATGTGAAAATAAGAAAGGTGCAAGCAATCCAACGGAATTGTATGAGAGGTCTCCCAAGAGTGAGCAGGAAATAGAGGAACAGATGTGGACACAGATTACTGAAAGATTACACAAATGGATGTATTGCTGTGCAGTGTCTACCATTCAGTGGTGGCCAGTGCTCTGTTTTTCTGCTGTGGCCTGTTGGGGAGAAGGCGCCCGCATAGCGGACAAAAACAGACTGGACAAGCTGACCAGGAAGGCCGGCTCAGTGGTCGCGGGGCTGAGCAACTAACGGTCCAGCAGGTGGCAGAGGGCCAGAACTCTGAACAAACTGGGTTCAATAATGACCAACCCCACTCAACCCACTCCACGCCCTGAAGGTGATCAAGAGCAGCACCTTCAGTCAGAGACTGATTGCACCAATGTGCAAAACTGAGAGATATAGGAAGTCTTGTGTACCAGCTGCTATAAGGTTTTACAATGCACAAAAATAACTTTGCACTTTGTTAGTATTCATTCATTGTATTTTAACTTATTAAGTATGGAAGTTATCTGAGGAAATGTGTGGTGTTATGTCTGTCTTGAAGCTGTTGTGGCACTGTAATTTCCTGTAAAGGATTATTAAAGGATCTATCTATCTGTCTGTCTGTCTGTCTGTCTGTCTGTCTGTGTCTGTCTGTCTGTCTGTCTGTCTGTCTTGGGGGGTGACTAATGGTATATCCAATAGGATCTTTTATAACAATTGTGAATAGTGCAATGTGAGAAAGGAATCCAAAATGAACCTTGTGTTGGGAAATGAGTCTGGCCAGGTGACTGATGTTTTAGTGAAAGAGTATTTTGGAGATAGTGAATACAACTCCATAAGTTTTAAGATTGGTTTGAATAGGGATAAGTCTGGCCTGTACGACAAGGCAAGGCAAATGACACCATTATTAGGCAGGAGCTTGGAAGGTACACTCAGAGCAGTTGTTATTAAGTTACTCCAAGTCTGAGATTGTGAATTGTCTGAAGGTCAGTTGATCCAAACTCAAGACCGGCAAGCTCCAGTAAGGAGGAGAGATAAGACTGGCAAAGTAAGGGAACCTGAGATGACCAAATACATTTGTAAATTTGGTCAAAAATAGAAAGGAAACACATGCAAGGTTGAAGAATATGAAAGCAGAGATGGCTATTGAGGAATATAAAGCAAGGAGGAAAGAACTCAAGTGGGTGATTAGAAGGGAGAACATAGGCCACTAAATGGCTGTGGTGTTTTGGAGTAAAGAAAGTTCCAAGGCTTCTTATACTTACATTAAAATCAAGACGGTAGACAAGGAGAAGGTGAACAAGGATAAATGAAGGAAACTGAAACTGGAGTTAGGGGATGTAGGTGAGGTGTCAGATAACTCCAGGAATGAGAGGAACAAGGGAAAAGGAAAAAATGTCAGTAAAAAGGTGGGGTGGATTGTTTAGGGATTTGTTGCCTGAAAGTCAAGAATTCAATGTTCATGAGGTTGTCAGATACCCAAGGGAAATATGAAGTGAGATTTCTTCAGTTTGCATGTGGTCTCACTGGCAATGGAGGAGGCCAAGGACAGAAAGATCAGTATGGGAATGGGAGTTAAATGGTTTATTTGTTTAGAGAGAGAATTCAGCGAATTAAAGAGCTGTGACTCACATGACAACAGCAGGAAACAATTGGAAAGGATTCTTTGGGATAGAATTGATTCCCATTTGGAACAAAATAGATGAGGGGACTAAAGAGGGCATGATGTTTACGTGGCATTGTCTACAGTGATTTTAATAAGGCACTTGGTAAAGTCCCCCATGATAGACTGATGCTGAAGATTAATAAACATGGCATTAACATTGAATTGTTTGTCTGGATTCAGAATGGGCAGACTAGAAAACAGAGGAAAAGGCAATATTCAGGCAGGAATTCCGTGACCAGTGGAGATCTATATGGATCTCTGCCAGGACCACTGTCGGTCATCATTTATACAATGAATTTAAATGTAGATGGGTTGGTTAGTACATTAGCAGATGAGAACAAGATTGCTGCACTGTGAACAATGATGTCAAAGTATCAAAGTCTGTTGTAAAGTAATGAATGGGACTTAGACCAGCTACAGAAATGGGTGGACAAATGACAGATCAAATTTAATCCAAGCATCTGCGAGGTGTTGCACTTTGGGAGGTTGAATATAAGGGGAAGATATACAATTAATGGCAAGGCCCTTAACAGCATTGATGTACAGAGGGACCTTGGGATCCAAGTCCCAAACTCTGTGAAAATGGTAATACAGGCAGATAGAGTGGCAAAGAAGGCAGATGGCATGCCTTTGGTTGGATCATTGGGTATAAGAGTCAGGAAGTCAGGATGTGATGCAGCTTTGTAGGACTTTGGTTAGGCTGGATTTCAAGCATTACATGCAGTTCTGGATGCCCCAAAAATGCAGATGCAGAGGCTTTGGAGACAGGGCTGAGAAGGTTGACAAGAATGATGCCTGTGTTACTGGATATTAGCTCCAGGGAGAGGTTGAATAGACTTGGATTGTTTTCTCTGGAATGTTAGACATTGAAGTGTGGCATGATAGAATGATACCATATTATGAGCGGCAAGGTCAATGTAGACAGTCAGAATCTTTTCCCCAGGATGGAAATATCAAATACAAGAGGGCATGGGGGGCTTTTAGGTGAGAGAGGCAAAGTGTGAAGGAGATGTGAAGGACAAGTATTTAACACAGAGTGGTGAGTGGCTGGAACGTTGCTGCTGGTGGTGATGGAGGGAGATGTGTGAATGGGATTTAAGAGACTATTGGATAAGCACATGGACATGCAGGGAATGGAGAGATATGGATTATGTGTAGGTAGATAAGAGTTGGTTGTGGCATTATGCTCGACATAGACCTTGTGGGCCGAGGGGCTTGTTCAGGTGCTGAACTGTTCCATGTTGTAATTCACTGTGGAATGAGGAGCAGGCAGGGAGGCAGGAACATGTTTATTCTGTCCCAGGTCTGTCCGACAAGGGCCGGGGATGCGGTGTGTACAGGATCGGCCTGATCTCCACCCACATCAGGAAACCCCGTCACAGGGAACACCGTCACAAACGCCCTTTGTCTTTCTCCCACTCACTCTTCTCATGTCATGAAGTATCCCTGGATCAGGCCAGGTTATTCCAGCCAGCTGTGTCCGTCTCACTGGAGGTTCTGTGGGAGATCAAAACTGGATTCTGGAAATAAATGAAATTCAAAATGAATAATTACAGGCATGGAGTGGAGGAAATGTGCTTAAAATGTTCATTCCTACAATTTTCCTATTTCAACAGGAATCAGAAATCAGATTTATTTCTTGGATAATGAAGGCGACATTGTGTTAAACGGACCGGACAATCCTGGGAGTGACACTGTTGTCTGGGAATGGGAACCACACTCAGGGCGGGGAAAACAGACAGTGATAACTCTCCGCGTCCAGTACAACGGCACGTGGAGCAAACAGTGGGGCAATGGCTGGGTAAACACAGACAAGAACCAGGAGGTGGATGTGGATGACCATACTGGTAATCTGGCAATAACAAAACCCAGATTTAAATGGTCAGGATTGTTCACTTTGACTGAAACTCATCCGAGGAACCAGATCCTGAAACAATATGAAATATATGGGATGAAAGGTGAGTGGGTGAGACATGGATCAACAATATGTTTCTCTGTAAATAATGTCACATGTAATGATGAAATATGGCGGGAATTGTGAGACTTCTTTCACCTGATGAATCTCCCAATGAAACAATTGGGGGAAAGATTTGTCTTCATTGATTCTGTGGGCCTTGGGGTGAGATTGTCGAGTGAGTGACACTGCTGCTCAATGTTACCCAGTGAACCAGGTCCATGCCTCACTTGGTTGTGATCCCAGAGGAAGTCCATCATCTGTGGAACTTACACTGGTGGGAGAGTTCCCACCTTGAGGGCGATCGGGGGAGACAGGACAGGGACAAATGGACAAACGTATCAATCCAGTTACATCTAAACATTGTTTTCATTCACTGGTCAGAGTGTTGCCGGTTGCACCAGCAGTGTCACAGTGAACAGCCGGCATTTACCTGTGTGAATATGAACAGCTTCAGGACTGCCACCCATGTGTTTCACAACGAGGAACTCCACAACTTGCTGACAGTTCTTGCGGTGAATCTGCCAGCGCTCCCCTTCACTTCTCCATGTGGAGACCAGGACTGGAGCAGGAATATGCTGATATTCCCCAACACTGGCACTGGGAAAACTGTTCCAGGATCCGGGGCCTGCAGGGGTGGAGATTCTTCAGGAATCAAAACTAATCCTTATTGTAGAATTAAACTCTTTCATGATAAACAAAAATGAAATATTCAATATTAATAAATGAAGTTTACTTCTAAAAGTTGGTGCCACTCAGAACCATTCCAACAGCTTGGGAGCTTTAGCAGAGGATGAACAAGGCCTTTGCCTCCTATAGATAATTCTCCACAGGTGGAAAGGGATTGGGATTTGGTCATTGCTCTAACGTTTGCTGAGATACAGTGAATGAGGTTGGATCCAACGACTTTGATCTTCATGTTTTCCCCAGCGAAATCTCCATTGCAGAATATTCTAGGCTGCAGGAGTACGTGCTGAGGGACACACTGAAGATCAGTGCAGACAAAGCAAAGGCATTGTGGAATAAAACTACAGTCCATGGACCTCCTGCCACTAGACCCCACCGTGCTAAATCTAATGTACAAACCTCTGAAACACTTGAATCTCAGGATGCAGCATGAGTGTCTAGAGTGTTATGTGTACACAATGTGTGAACACTGCCAACGTGAGGATCAATAACACTATGTCTGTGTAGTCTGAACAATATCACATTCAGATTTAGATTCATATTAGTTTATTGTCATAACATTTGGGTAAAACACATTCATTGTTCAGATAAAGTCAATTATAATAAAAGGTGCATTAAAAAATGCAACAAAAGCAAAAGAGCAGAATGGTGCAAGTTCAAGTTCAAGTGAGTTTATTGTCATGTGTCCCTGTATAGGACAATGAAATTCTTGCTTTGCTTAAGCACACAGAACATAGTATGCAGAGTTTGCAGTCTGAAGTAATGCAAAATAAAACGAACCTTTATCAAAATGCCCCAGGGGGTGATGAGTGTTTGTGGCTCTGGGCTTGGACTAGCTGGAGTTTAGAAGGATGAGGGGTGGGTCTAGGTTTTCAGTTGAGGTGAGATTGAGCCCAGTCATTGGACTTGTCCAAACCACTACTCACTCTGAATCTCATTGATCTGTTCTGTATTGATGCCTACAATATCCTGTTGTGCTGCAGCAAGCAAGAATGTCATTGTCCTATCTGGGACTAGACGTATAAACCACTACTCACTACAGGAGCCTGAAATCTGCAACATCCAGGTTCAGGAACAGCATCTTCCCCACAGCCATCAGACTATTAAACACAACTTCAAACAAACTCTGAACTATAACAGCCTATTGTACTTTATCTGTTTATTTATGTGTGTATATATAAATATTCTATGGTAATGGACACATTGATCTGTTCTGTATTAATGCCTACAATATTCTGTTGTGCTGCAGCAAGCAACAATGTCATTGTCCTATCTGGGTCTAGACTTGTATAAACCACTACTCACTCTGAATCTCATTGATCTGTTTTTCACAGTTGAGGCAAGTCCACAGTGGCCTCTGCTGGGCAGTGACGTTACACTCAGCTGCACCATCTCCAGACTCTCAGATACAGTCAGTCTTCACTGGAGACCCATGGACTCGTCCCAGCAGAACAGGAGCAACACTGATCAGATCCGCCTGGATAACACGGTCTATCTGATGGTTCAACACGTTACAGTGGAGGATGGGAAGCTGTATGTGTGTGAAGTGCGGGAAAACGGAAACATTCTTCACACAAGTAACACAGGTTTTACTGTAGACAAGTGTAAGTGTTCACACCTCCCATTGGGTATCAAGTAGACACTTGTATCACGGTGCTTCTTGTAATATTATATGTGCGCTCTGTGAAGAACTGCGGCAGTGACCAACTGCTCTCCAGTATAAAATGCTGCAATGATCAGGGAGAAGTTTCCAGAAAGTCTCTGTGTGGAGCAGCTGCCTGCTTGTCTCTGTGTGACAGACACACACACAGCACAGGAGGGCGATGTCTTTCTGTAACCATTGTTCAGTAAAGTATTTTGTCAGTTTATCTTGTCATCAATGCTCCAGTATCTGAGACTGAGATACAGGACTCATCTTGCCATCAATGCTCCAGTATCTGAGACTGAGATACTGATACAGGACTCATCTTGTCATCAATGCTCCAGTATCTGAGACTGAGATACAGGACTCATCTTGCCATCAATGCTCCAGTATCTGAGACTGAGATACTGATACAGGGCTCATCTTGCCATCAATGCTCCAGTATCTGAGACTGAGATACTGATACAGGACTCATCTTGCCATCAATGCTCCAGTATCTGAGACTGAGATACTGATACAGGACTCATCTTGTCATCAATGCTCCAGTATCTGAGACTGAGATACAGGACTCATCTTGCCATCAATGCTCCAGTATCTGAGACTGAGATACTGATACAGGGCTCATCTTGCCATCAATGCTCCAGTATCTGAGACTGAGATACTGATACAGGACTCATCTTGTCATCAATGCTCCTGTATCTGAGACTGAGATACTGATACAGGGCTCATCTTGCCATCAATGCTTCAGTATCTGAGACTGAGATACTGATACAGGACTCATCTTGCCATCAATGCTCCAGTATCTGAGACTGAGAAACAGGACTCATCTTGCCATCAATGCTCCAGTATCTGAGACTGAGATACAGGACTCATCTTGTCATCAATGCTCCAGTATCTGAGACTGAGATACTGATACAGGACTCATCTTGCCATCATTGCTCCAGTATCTGAGACTGAGATACAGGACTCATCTTGCCATCAATGCTCCAGTATCTGAGACTGAGATACTGATACAGGGCTCATCTTGCCATCAATGCTCCAGTATCTGAGACTGAGAAACAGGACTCATCTTGCCATCAATGCTCCAGTATCTGAGACTGAGATACAGGACTCATCTTGTCATCAATGCTCCAGTATCTGAGACTGAGATACAGATACAGGACTCACGTCAAAGTGTCAGATAGAAAGTGTAGTCACCAGCACTTGCTGCTCACACACACACTGGGGGTCCCGACCCACACATCAACACAGAACAACAATCCATCCCCTCTCCCCACACTGACCCTTCTCTCCGAGTCTGGTGTTGCTTGAAGTGATTCCAGCTGCTGCAGACTCGGGCTTGGGATCAGCATTCAGCTGGGAGCAGGACCCGGGAACAGGGAAGGACAGGGAATCAATGGGTGTGAATGGGAGCGGGATGGTGGGAATAATGGGAATGTGCCGACCCACTTGAAGTGCCATCTTGTCCGGGTCAGTCCCCGTGCAGGCATCCTCTGGGCTGCTTCTGTCCACAGCCTGAACCTGAACCTGACCCTGAACCTGAACCTGAACCCGAACCTGAACCTGAACCTGAACCCGAACCCGAACCTTAACCCGAACCTGAACCTGAACCCGAACCTGAACCCGAACCTGAACCTGAACCCGAACCTGAACCTGAACCCGAACCTGAACCTGAACCTGAACCCGAACCCGAACCTGAACCCGAACCTGAACCTGAACCCGAACCTGAACCTGAACCCGAACCTGACCCTGAACCTGAACCTGAACCCGAACCCGACCCTTAACCCGAACCTGAACCTGAACCCGAACCTGAACCTGAACCTGAACCTGAACCCGAACCTGAACCCGAACCTGAACCCGAACCTGAACCTGAACCTGAACCCGAACCTGAACCCGAACCTGAACCTGAACCCGAACCTGAACCTGAACCTGAACCCGAACCCGAACCCGAACCTGAACCTGAACCCGAACCTGAACCCGAACCCGAACCTGAACCCGAACCTGAACCCGAACCTGAACCCGAACCTGAACCCGAACCTGAACCTGAACCCGAACCTGAACCTGAACCCGAACCTGAACCCGAACCTGAAGCTGAACCTGAACCTGAACCTGAACCTGAACCTGAACCCGAACCCGAACCTAAACCCGAACCTGAACCTGAACCTGAACCCGAACCTGAACCCGAACCTGAACCCGAACCTGAACCCGAACCTGAACCCGAACCTGAACCTGAACCTGAACCCGAACCTGAACCCGAACCCGAACCTGAACCCGAACCTGAACCTGAACCTGAACCCGAACCCGAACCTGAAGCTGAACCTGAACCTGAACCCGAACCTGAACCTGAACCTGAACCCGAACCTGAACCCGAACCTGAAGCTGAACCTGAACCTGAACCTGAACCTGAACCTGAACCTGAACCCGAACCCGAACCTGAACCCGAACCCGAACCTGAACCTGAACCCGAACCTGAACCTGAACCTGAACCTGAACCACCTTCTGCAGACTGACAGAGACATTCACCTCCCACACCGCTCTCGGGAGTCTCCGGGAGGTTTCATTCCATCCCGGGACATTCCCGGACAGTCCGGGTGTGGGGGCCAACCTCATGTTGAAATGTAGAGTGGAATATCCAAACTTCACTGCAACTTACTGCCG
This sequence comes from Amblyraja radiata, assembly GCF_010909765.2. NCBI lineage: Eukaryota > Metazoa > Chordata > Chondrichthyes > Rajiformes > Rajidae > Amblyraja > Amblyraja radiata. The sequence continues at coordinate 7,487,918 of NC_045991.1, forward strand.
TACAGCACATTGTATTTTATAAAGATCTGATGAGTTTAGTGCGGCATTCATGAAAGATGTTACATTTGAAACTTGATCAGTTGAACAAAACACCACAAATGTTTATAAGAATACGGTTGAGAATCTGTGTATGGCACAGTAACTGTAATACTGAAAGGAGTTATCCTCTGTCTCTCTGATACAGATTTATATAATGGGATATACACACTTTACCGCTCCAGCACCGGTCACAGTGAACTTCACCTGGTTTGTTCTGGTAGTTATGGTGATGGCTATTCCCGTGCTGAGTGGACCTGGTCACCTCATCCCCAACAACAGCTGAAATTAATAGCATCTGCAGAACGTTCTCAGCCCATCATCAATGTCAATGGAACCAACTTCGTGAATCGACTGGTGACCTCAGGGAAACTCTACGATGGCAAGGATTTCAATGTGAGGATTGTCCCCGTTGTGTTTCAAGATGCCGGAGTTTACGCCTGTTTTCTGGAACGAAATCTATTTCCCAGAATTTATCTAATCACAGTGAAAGGTAGGAGTCAGAATGTTGCCACTGAGTTTACTGATGAACTTATTGTTTAAAATGTAAACAACCTGCTTGTTTCCACAGTCACAGCTGAACCGTCTGATGCAGTGACTGAGGGAGACAACGTTACCCTGACCTGCTCTGTGTCTCACGTCACTGGGCCAATGAGACTGGTTTGGATCAATGGTGATGGCAAACGTGTTGGAGAAAAGGCACTGACTGGGAAAGAGAATTCACTGAGTCTGGTTATTCAGAAAGCTGAGAGAGGCAGAGGGAACTGGAGATGTGTTTTGTTTCATCAAGACCTGCCCCGGCTTTTTGTCCCGTACTATCAGAAGACCCGTGGTAAGTGATAAGGATTTGTTCTTCATACTTAGAGTCATGATTGAGTTTTGATGTCCTGACATTTGAAAGGGGAATATAGTTGTACCTTGACTGTATTAAATACTTGACATTAGAGGCATTTCCAAACAAAATTCTAACCGCAGATTTCACAAGGACCAATAACAACCTTCAACCACTGCTGGAATATTAATTCTACTTTTTCCTGTATTCTCTTCTTCTTGCGTGTGGCGTGCACAGCCTAAAGTTGTTGGACAACTTGTTCTATTTGATCTTCCGTTTGTACACGTCGAGTTGATTGCATTAGTTGACACAGGGCGGACCACGTGAAGGTTGCAAACTTCCACCCCTTTTCCCTGTATAATCCTAAATAAAACAATTTCTCTCAAAGTCTCCCATATTTCCATCAATGCCCAATGCTACAGATCAAAGTGTAACTTCACTGGAGCCTGTCAATTGATGGCATAATGTTATATCAGTGAATAAAGCAACAACAAATATGAAGTATTTTGTGTTTACATGTTACAGAAACACAGATCTTTCAAACCCATACATGAGGGTAACATTGAAGCAAGATTACACCTTTATAAAATGGACATTGCTTTAAATAAACCCAAGTGAATGAGACATGCCTCTCACACCTCACTGGGTAATGGATAGAACAGGTTTGTAGGGATATGGACCAAGCTTGGGGGAGGTGGGACTAGTGTAACTGGGACATGTAAGTTGGGCTGACAGATTTGTTTCCACACTGTATCACTCTATGACCCTATTAGCTCCTCAGGCAATACGGCCCAGAGTAAGAATTCAGATCCTGCAGAGTTTGAGCTGTGAATCTGTATCCAAGCCCTCTTGTGTAGACACCTGGTTGACATCAGTTTAGATAATAGATCAACCTATGTTGTGTATATTCAGACCCAAAACATATTCACAATGTTCCAAAAGTAATGAAGCAGAAAATATCAAACAGAAGTACTCAGATGTTATGGACACGAAATAAAATGTACCCTGGTCTTAGACGTGGCACAAATATTTCTCACTGTGTCCCAGTGTCTAATTCAGAATGTTGTCACATCACAGACAGGAGTATTTAATTATGAAACACGGTGGAGAAAGGAAATTAAAATGTCAATTTTGTCCTTCACAGGATCATTAGACATTTCGTCCTTCACAGACATTAGGATCATCATAGTTCTGGGCTACTTGGTGATTAAACTGGCCGTTGCTCTTGGACTAATTTGCTGCTCGTGGAGGATGAACAGGGTGAGAATTTCATGAGCTTTTCAATATATCAGAAACCAATGGCGGGCTGTCTCTGACATTGAGGAAATGGCTGTTCACAGAACATATTAGAGTGATGACAATCTGTATTTTAGTGTTTTTGTATCGAACAGTGCAGCACAGAAATAGTGTGTGGACGTGGCATCGAAGGATGAGAATCTGAAGCAAAGAAGTCGAAGACAAATAACCGAATGGAAACGTAGCTGAAACGCCAAATAGCCGAATGGAAACGTAGCTGAAATGCCAAATAACCGAATGGAAACGTAGCTGAAACGCCAAATAACCGAATGGAAACGTAGCTGAAACGCCAAATAACCGAATGGAAACGTAGCTGAAACGCCAAATTACCGAATGGAAACGAAGCTGAAATGCCAAATAACCGAATGGAAACGAAGCTGAAATGCCAAATAGCCGAATGGAAACGTAGCTGAAACGCCAAATTACCGAATGGAAACGAAGCTGAAATGCCAAATAACCGAATGGAAACGAAGCTGAAATGCCAAATAGCCGAATGGAAACGTAGTTGAAACGCCAACGATCCGAATGGCTGCGTCACCTACAAGCCAACTCACCAAATGACCGCTCTGCCGAAAAGTAAAATAATGGCTTGTGTGTGAAAATGACCCCCACCCTCCCGTCTCCACCGGCCAGTGATGTGATGGACGCTGGGGGTCTGGAACAATTGCTGACAAGTCCCAACCCCCGGCGACATCATGTCCATGATTTGATGTTTCGGCAGAGCGGCCATTTGGTTTATTGGCGTTTCCGCTTCGTATACTTTCGGTTATTTGGCGTTTCGATTTTGTTTCCATTCGGTTATTTGGCTTCGACTTCTCGTCCTTCGATGCCACGTCCGGATACCACAGAATTAGCCCCTTTTGGCCCATAATGTCGATGTTGATCATGATGCTAATTTATACTAATTCCTTTTGTCTACTCATGATCCAAATCTCTCCGTTCCCTGCATAATAATGTGCCTATCTAAATAATGTGCCTATCTAAATAATGTGCCTATCTAAATAATGTGCCTATGTAAATAATGTGCCTATCTAAATAATGTGCCTATCTAAATAATGTGCCTATCTAAATAATGTGCCTATCTAAATAATGTGCCTATCTAAATAATGTGCCTATCTATCTAAATAATGTGCCTATCTAAATAATACACCAATCTAAATAATGTGCCTATCTAAATAATGTGCCTATCTATCTAAATAATGTGCCTATCTAAATAATGTGCCTATCTAAATAATGTGCCTATCTAAATAATGTGCCTATCTAAATAATGTGCCTATCTATCTAAATAATGTGCCTATCTAAATAATGTGCCTATCTAAATAATGTGCCTATCTATCTAAATAATGTGCCTATCTAAACAATGTGCCTATCTAAATAATGTGCCTATCTAAATAATGTGCCTATCTATCTAAATAATGTGCCTATCTAAATAATGTACCTATCTAAATAATGTGCCTATCTAAATAATGTGCCTATCTATCTAAGTAATGTGCCTATCTAAATAATGTGCCTATCTAAATAATGTACCTATCTATCTAAATAATGTACCTATCTAAATAATGTGCCTATCTAATAATGTGCCTATCTAAATAATGTGCCTATCTAAATAATGTGCCTATCTAAATAATGTGCCTATCTAAATAATGTGCCTATCTAAATAATGTGCCTATCTTAAAAACCTGCTCATGATCCAAACCTCTCCACTCCCTGCATATTAATGAGCCTATCTAACTATCTAAAAACCTCTTAAACGCCACTCTCAGAGCTGTTTCTACCACAACCCTTCATAAAACTTCATAAATGTTGCATTTTATTCCCACTCAAATGCAGACGACATCCTGGTAAATCTCTTCTGCATCTTCTCCAAAGCCTTCACATCCATCCTTCAATGGGGCTACAGAACTCCTCGTTCTCCTAATGAGTGTTTATGTTTACATGAAATGGCCATGTAAATGTTCCCAACGTTGTCTCCAAACTCCCTCTTACCTATCACTTCCAGCCTATTGTTTATCATTGCAGGATAAACTCTTTATTTTAAAGCATATTTGTTGCTCTTGTTTGATACAGAGCTGCAGAAATCCACGGGAAGTTACAGGAAATGTCACAAACAATTCAAACGAAGCTGTCACAATGCAGACCCTGAATTCTGACCCAGATCTGAGGGATCAGAATGAATGACCCAGCGCAGAAGAGGCCGTTCAGCCCATCAGGCTCATGTCCAAGGAAATCTGTATTCCTACAAAAATATCGAGACCGAACGGAGACTTTGGAAATAGATTTGTGGGTTTATTGTGCATTTGCTTTGTGCTTGTTTGGTCATCTCTCCGAACTGTCGTAAGTCTGTCTTGTACACAGACCCCAAATTAAGGAGACCTCCCCCCTCCTAATCAAGTCGTGGAGTCTGTCCCAGCCCCATCTCTTTTTTCCAGCTTTCTCCCCCGACTCCATCAGTCCAAAGAAGGGTCCAGACCCGACACGTCACCTGTCCATTCCCCACCAAAGTGCCGGTAGATCTCAGCAGGTCAGCCATCTGTGGTGGGAAACGGATGGAGAAGTATTCCTATTACAATCTCTCCTTGGCCATGTCAAGAATGTGGTGTCCATTCGTGGGATAGGATACAAGGTCTGAGCTGACCAGTCATCAACAGCCCCCCTTCCCTTCCCTTCCCTTCCCTCGTGGGCCATCTCTTTGTCATTCCTCTGTCTTCTTCTCACTGGATGACAAGTAGAACCATCTTGGTTTAACAGTAGATGTATCTTCTCGCTGGATGACAAGCAGAACCATCTTGGTTTAACAGTAGATGTATCTTCTCACTGGATGACAAACAGAACCATCTTGGTTTAACAGTAGATGTATCTTCTCACTGGATGACAAACAGAACCATCTTGGTTTAACAGTAGATGTATCTTCTCACTGGATGACAAGCAGAACCATCTTGGTTTAACAGTAGATGTATCTTCTTCTCGCTGGATGACAAGCAGAACCATCTTGGTTTAACAGTAGATGTATCTTCTTCCTTTTGGCCTTTCGTTTCTGCAGGTATTTACAGCGGAAACAAAACTACTTCCCTCAGATCCTGATCTTCCTTTTGTTTTAGTAAAGGTAAAACCTTTGACAGTTGCGATTGGTTTAGGATCTTGAATATTCCCACAGTGTAAATTTGACATGAACCGCACTTGCTTTTCTATGAAGTTCCCCAGATCAGGAAGCATGGCCTCTCCATTCTCATTTTCCTCTAACAGACCAGCTTTATCTTTTCTCTAAGTCTATAGGACAGTTTTAGAGTGATCATTTTCATATTGCCGACAACATTCATTTCTTGCATGTGGTCTAAGAGTGTAGTCATTTATTTCATGCTTGTATAAAATATCGCCAACTCCTGCAATGCTTTCGCATCTTCTGGCTGGATATCTGTCCAAGCGTAGGCCTTCTTCATGAGGATGTCTTTGGATCATGGAAGTTTAAAGGGACTTTTATGTCGTGTGTCGGCCGGCAGTGAGCGAGCGGCGACTGCGGAGGGTTCAACAGCCCCGACCGACCACGGGTGAACAAAAGGGGAAGATGATTGAATTTTATTACCTTCCATCACAGTGAGGAATGTGGATTCCACTGTGGTGGATGTTGATGTTAGATTTTATTTTATGTGGCTGTGTGTCTTGTTGCTTTTTACTCAGCGTGGCTGTGTGGTAACGCAAATATCACTGGACCTTAATTGGTGCATGTGACAATACATTCCAACTTGTTATTTGTATTTATTATTTTTATTAGAAGCAAACATTTCATGTATATCAGTTATTAGCAGTTGTGGATTGGTTCTGCTTCTAGTTTGTTTTTTTAAGATAGAAAGTAAGAGAGAAAGGGGAAAGACCCCCCACAAATGTCAAGATAAATAAAATAATGGAATGATTTACTAATAATACATCATTGGAGATAGGTTTGCGGATTATAAAGTATAACTTTCATCTAATCCTGAGTTCAAGCTTCGATTAGGTTCCCGTGCTAGACCGATCTACCCCTTCAAATAGTCAATGAATGGAGACCATATTCTAACAAAAAGTTCTTGTTTGTCCATTAAGACAAATCTGATTCTTTCCAGGTGTAGGGTCTCCGACATTTCCATAATCCACATTTTAATTGTGGGGGTTATAGGGCCTTTCTAAAATGTTAGTATTAATTTTTTCCCAGTAATTATACTGTAATCAAGAAAGTCTCTTTGGTTTGTTGTGAGTGTTAGACTTTGTTCTGTTATGTCAAGTATTTTTAGTTTTGAATTGGGATCTAATTTAGTATTAATAACCTGAAATTATTCTAAAAATATCAATCCAGAAATGTTTGATTTTTATACAGTTTACAAAAGTATGTGCTGGGTTAGCCTCTAGATGCTGACATTTATCACAGATAGGAGAGATATGTGGGAAAATTCTAATTAGTTTTGTTTTGGAGTAATGTAATCTGTGTAATACTTTAAATTGTATTCAAGCATGTCTGGGATTTAACGAGTATTGATGTATATGTTGTAGACTTTCATCCCAAATATCTTTTGTTATAGGATGGCCTAATTCATTTTCCCATGTGTGTCTATATAATTCCATCGATGGGACCTCGCTGTCTAAGAGGATGTTATAAATATAAGCTATTAATTTTTTTGTATTAGGATGTTTGGTCAAACATTCATCAAGGATTTCTGGCTCCTTAGTCCTATAATCTTGTGTATTAGATTTAACATAATCTCTAAATTGTAGATATCTGAAAAGGTTATTTGAGTGTAAACCGTAGATTTGTTGTAACTCCTGAAATGAGAGAAAAGTGCCTTTCCTATAAAGATGTCGCATCTTTTTAATTCCACAATTTTTCCATTGTGTAAAACCTATATCCAATATGGATGGTTGAAATAAAGGATTGTTTACAATGGGGGAACAGAGTGATATATTATCCAATTTTAAAGCTTTTTTTAATTGTTTCCAGATTCGTATACCACTATGTATTATAGGGTTTTTTGTGCAGTTTTGTGGGAGCAAATATAATCGAACCAATTTCATAAGGCAAACAGTCTTCCTTTTCCATCCTTAACTAATCTGGTTGCTGATCCATTTCTTCCAGCCAGAAATTCATGTTTTTAATATGGACTGCCCAAAAATAAAACAGAACATTTGGAAAGGCTAAACCTCCATTTGTCTTTGATTTACATACATGTTTTTTGCTTATTCTATGATTTTTATAATCCCAGATGAAGCTTGTAACAATGGAATCGACCTTTTTAAAATAACATTTTGGGAGATATATCGGAATTGATTGAAATAGGTAAAGTAATTGCGGTAAAAAGATCATTTTTATAGCATTAATTCTACCAAACATTGAAATGGGAAGTGTTTTCCAATAATGAATATTCTTATGTAGTTTATTCAGTAAAGGTGGGAAGTTTATTTTAAATAAAGAAGTATATGTCTTAGTTACATAAATTCCTAAATATTTAAATTTTTCCTTCACTATTTTAAAAGGGCATTGTTGTAATGTATGTAAATTGAGTTCCGTTATTGGCATGATTTCGCTTGTATTCCAATTAATTCTATATCCCGAAAACTGACCAAATTGAGTTATTAGATTTAATAGGTTTGGAAAACTAGTTTCTGGCTTTGTAATATATATTAATACATCATCCGCATATAAAGAGATTTTATTCATTGTGTCTTTAGTATTATACCCGTGTATTTCTGGATGGGCTCTAATGTTTTCTGCTAGTGGTTCAATTGCAAGAGCAAATAATAATGGGGATAGCGGGCATCCTTGTCTACAACCTCTAGAAAGATTAAATTTAGTTGATAACATTTGGTTTGTTAATATTCTAGCTGTTGGGTTAGAATATAAAAGTTTAACCCATGTGCAGTATTTCTCCCCTAGTTGAAATGTTTCCATCACTTAAAATAAATATGACCATTCTACCTGGTCAAATGCTTTTTCAGCATCTAACGAAATGATTGCTAGGTCTGCATTAGCAATTGTATTTGAGTATATAATATTGAATAGTCTTCTCAGATTATAAAATGAATAACGTTTTGGAATAAAACCTGTTTGGTCGGGGTGTATTAATTTGTTAATCACTAAACTCAATCTATGAGATAGGATTTTGGTTCATATTTTCTGATCAGTATTTAAGAGAGCTATTGCTCTATATGAACCTGGGTCTTCAAGATCCTTATCAGTTTTTGGTATAAGTGTTATTGTGGATTCATTTAAAGTTTCTGGCAGTTTCTGTTGAATGTAGGCGTATTTATACAGTGTTTGTAAGCGTGGAGAGATCAGATCATAATTTTTTAAATAAAATTCAGAACTTAGGCCATCAGGACCTGTGGCCTTTCCGTTTTTTAAACATCTAATTGACTCTTCGTTATATTTTACCGTTATTTCAACACCTAGTGATTCTCTCTCTTTGAGATCTAAACCCGTAAGATTACATTTCTGTAGAAATGCTTCCATTCCTGCTGATAGTTCTGTCACTTTAGTTGAGTAATGTGTTTAATAGTATTGTAAGAATTTGTCATTGATATATTTGGGCAGTGTTAATATCGGATCTGATCTAATTTTGTAAACTGTTTTTCCCCGTCTAGTTTACAAAGCTGACGTGCTAATAGTTTTTGTGGTTTATCACCGAATTCAAAATGTAATTGTTTTGTGTGTTGATAAAGTTTTATAACTTGGTCTGAGTATATTTTATTTAACTTGTGCTACCCCGGGCAACACAATCTTGCACTGTTCTGCATTGGATATAGATATAATTAGATAGATATAATTTATTGCCACACAACCAGGGTCGGTGGAATTTGGGTTGTCAGCAGCGATACAATAATAAAGAACACACAACCACAATAAAAATGTAACACAAACATCCACCACAGCATTCATCACTGTGGTGGAAGGCACAACATTTGGCCAGTCCTCCTCCATTTCCCCCCCGTGGACAGGACCAGAGTCCAGAGTCAGTCCAGGATCGGATCTTCCTCACTGGAGACCGCGGCTTTAAGTTGTTGTAGGTCGCAGGCCGGCGGTCAAGATTTAAAGTCTCCGCCGCAGCCAGAAGCACCGTAGACTGCAGGGCAGGCGGTCGAAGCTCCCCTCCAGGGGTGATGCTGAGTCCATGCCGGCCCCGCGGTAGAAGTTGGCCGCGGACCGGCAGTGATGGCTTCTTCTTCCCCCGGGTCCCACACGAGGGATCCCGGCCTGTAGACGCCGCACCAGCTGGAGCTCTGCAGACAGCGGCTTCAGGCTGCGACTTCAGGCTGCCGGCTGCACCGGGCCAGCGAAACGGAGCGCTCCCCTCCAGCGAGCCCCAGCGAGGGCTCACCCGCTCCACAACGAGGGTCCACGCTGCGCCCGCCGCTAAAGCACCAGCGCGTCTCCGGGAAAGGCCGCGCCGATCCTTGATGTTAGGCCACGGGGAAGGCGACCTGGAAAAACTCGCCTCTCCGTGGAGGAGGCGACCGAAGCGGTTTCCCCCTCACCCCCCCCCACACCACCCCCCACACACCACCCCCCACACACCACCCCCCACACCCCCCCACCCCCCCCCCCCCCCACACACCCCCCACACACCACACCCCCCCCACACCGCCCCCCACACACCACCCCCCACACACCGCCCCCCACAAACCACCCCCCCACACACCCCCCCCCCCACACACCACCCCCCACACACACCGCCCCCCACACACACCATCCCCCACACACACCCCCCCACACACCGCCCCCCACACACCGCCCCCCCACACACACCGCCCCCCCACACACACCGCCCCCCACACAAAACACACGAAGCAACATTAAATACATACTTTAAAACATACTAAAAAATAAAAAAAAGGTTGAAAAAACTAACGCGCTGCTGACATGTATTTATTACAACGTTTATCACCACTGTATGTACACTGTTCTGTACTGGATATTACATTTATTACAGCGTTTGTCATCACTGTATGTACAATGTTCTGTACTGGATATTGCATTTATTACAGCGTTTGTCATCACTGTATGTACAATGTTCTGTACTGGATATTACATTTATTACAGCGTTTGTCACCACTGTATGTACACTGTTCTGCACTGGATATTACATTTATTACAGCATTTGTCACCACTGTATGTACACTGTTTGCTCTGGCGCCTGCGTGTGAACGGGAGATTTCATCGCCTCCCGATCGATGTGCAGAACAACAAACTAATGAAGCATCTGGAACACAGTTCTCCTGGGTTGCTGCAGGCTGAAGCATCAAACTACTACCCTGTTGAGCCCCGTCAGTCAGTCCCACAGCACAGACACACACAGCCATGCCTATCGAAGCTAGTCCCACATGCCCACCTCTGGCCCCTCACCCTCTCTGCCTTTCCCACTCATGCCTTTAGACAGGAGATGAGGAGGAATTTCTGTAGCCGGAGGGTGGTGAATCTGTGGAATTCATTGCCACAGAGGGCGGTGGAGGCCAAGTCACCGGGTATTGTTTAGATTTTAGAAATACTGCACGGAAACAGTCCCTTCGGCCCATCAAGTCATCGTCGACCAGTGATCACCCCGTATACTAGCTCCATCCTACACATATTAGGGACAATTTTACAGAAGCCAATTAACCTACAAACCAGCAGGTCTTTGGAAAACCCACGCAGGTCACTGGCAGAACGTGCAAACTCCGTACAGACAGCACCCGTATTCAGGATGGAACCCGGGTCTCTGGTGCTGTGAGGCAGCAACTCTACCGCTCCACCACTATCTATCATTTCATTTATTACTCACACCAGCAGAGTTGTGTACAAATGGTTCACATTAATAATGTCAATCTGAGGGGCAACTTTTCCACACAGAGGGTGGTGGGTGTATGGAATGAGCTGCCAGAGGAGGTCGTTGAGGCAGGGACTATCTCAACGTTTAAGAGACACTTGGATAGGATAGGTTTGGAGGGACATGGGCCAAACGTGGGCAGGTGGGACTGGTGCAGATGGGGCATGTTGGTCGGGGTGGGACTAGTGTAGATGGGGCATGTTGGTCGGGGTGGGACTAGTGTAGATGGGGCATGTTGGTCGGGGTGGGACTAGTGTAGATGGGGCATGTTGGTCGGGGTGGGACTAGTGTAGATGGGACATTTTGGTCGGGGTGGGACTAGTGTAGATGGGGCATGTTGGTCGGGGTGGGACTGGTGTAGACGGGGCATGTTGGTCGGGGTGGGACTAGTGTAGATGGGGCATGTTGGTCGGGGTGGGACTAGTGTAGATGGGGCATGTTGGTTGGTGTGGGACTAGTGTAGATGGGGCATGTTGGTCGGGGTGGGACTAGTGTAGATGGGGCATGTTGGTCGGGGTGGGACTCGTGTAGATGGGGCATGTTGGTCGGGGTGGGACTAGTATAGATGGGGCATGTTGGTCGGGGTGGGACTGGTGTAGATGGGGCATGTTGGTCGGGGTGGGACTAGTGTAGCTGGGCATGTTGGTCGGGATGGGACTAGTGTAGATTGGCATGTTGGTCGGGGTGGGACTAGTGTAGAACCGGGCATGTTGGTCGGGGTGGGACAAGTGTAGACGGGGCATGTTGGTCGGGGTGGGACTAGTGTAGATCGGGCATGTTGGTCAGGGTGGGACAAGTGTAAAAGGGGCATATTGGTCGGGGTGGGACTAGTCTAGACGGGGCATGTTGGTCGGGGTGGGACTAGAGTAGATGGGGCATGTTGGTCGGGGTGGGACTGGTGTAGATGGGGTATGTTGGTCGGGGTGGGACTAGTGTAGATGGGGCATGTTGGTCGGGGTGGGACTAGTGTAGATGGGGCATGTTGGTCGGGGTGGGACTAGTGTAGAAGGGGCATGTTGGTCGGGGTGGGACTAGTGTAGATGGGGCATGTTGGTCGGGGTGGGACTAGTGTAGACGGGGCATGTTGGTCGGGGTGGGACTAGTGTAGACGGGGCATGTTGGTCGGGGTGGGACTAGTCTAGATGGGGCATGTTGGTCGGGGTGGGACTAGTGTAGATGGGGCATGTTGGTCGGGGAGGGACTAGTGTAGATGGAGCATGTTGGTCGGGGTGGGACTAGTGTAGATGGGCATGTTGGTCGGGGTGGGACTGGTGTAGATGGGGCATGTTGGTCAGGTGGGACTAGTGTAGATGGGGCATGTTGGTCGGGGTGGGACTAGTGTAGATGGGCATGTTGGTCGGGGTGGGACTAGTGTAGATGGGGCATGTTGGTCGTGGTGGGACCTGTGTAGATGGGGCATGTTGGTCGGGATGGGACTAGTGTAGATGGGGCATGTTGGTCGGGGTGCGACTAGTGTAGATGGGGCATGTTGGTCGGGGTGGGACTAGTGTAGATGGGGCATGTTGGTCGGGGTGGGACTAGTGTAGACGGGGCATGTTGGTCGGGTGGGACTAGTGTAGATGGGGCATGTTGGTCGGGGTGGGACAAGTGTAAAAGGGGCATGTTGGTCGGGGTGGGACTAGTCTAGACGGGGCATGTTGGTCGGGGTGGGACTAGTGTAGATGGGGCATGTTGGTCGGGGTGGAACTAGTGTAGATGGGGTATGTTGGTCGGGGTGGGACTAGTGTAGATGGGGCATGTTGGTCGGGGTGGGACTAGTGTAGATGGGGCATGTTGGTCGGGGTGGGACTAGTGTAGATGGGGCATGTTGGTTGGGGTGGGACTAGTGTAGATGGGGCATGTTGGTCGGGGTGGGACTAGTGTAGATGGGGCATTTTGGTCGGGGTGGGACTAGTGTAGATGGGGCATGTTGGTCGGGGAGGGACTAGTGTAGATGGGGCATGTTGGTTGGGGTGGGACTAGTGTAGATGGGGCATGTTGGTCGGGGTGGGACTAGTGTAGATGGGGCATGTTGGTCGGGGTGGGACTAGTGTAGATGGGGCATGTTGGTCGGGGTGGGACTAGTGTAGATGGGGCATGTTGGCCAATTATTGTCCCACAGACAACTACTGCCCCAGGTGGATGTCATGATGTGTGCAACAAACATTGATTGGCCACTGGTGGGCGAAGGGTTAATGTGGCCATTGGCTTGATTGGAGCTGATTAGAAAATTGTCAGCTGCTGTGTATAAAAGGTGTAGTTGTGGAGCGTCTGAGTGTCGTTGGCCTGGGCTGTGGATGGGAGCAGAGCTCAGGGTAGAGACAGGGAGACTCCCCTTGTGTCTGATGTGGATCTACATCTCCAGGGCATGAGGTCGGTGAGAACACTATCGCTTTCTACAGAATTGTGTTGCATCTTTGATTAATTCTGCTGACTTTTCCTTTCAATTGTTGCCATTTGAAGTGTCCAGGGTTTTTAATGATGATTTTTTTCTGGTGCAACTGGAATTGTGTTGTTTCTGTGCTCTATCTCCAAACTAAAAGGATATTTCCACTAGTGGGAGAGTCTCGCACCAGAGGGCACAGTGTCAGAATAAAAGGATGTAACTTTGGAATCTTATTTGTGGAATTCCCTGCCACAGAGGGCAGTGGAGGCCAAATCACTGGATGGATTTAAGAGAGAGTTAGACCGAGCTCTAGTAGGCATGAAAGTGCAGCAGGCAGTGAAGAAAACGAATGGTATGTTAGCATTCATAGCAAAGGGATTTGAGTCTAGGAGCAGGGAGGTTCTACTGCAGTTGTACAGGGTCTTGGTGAGACCACACCTGGAGTATTGCGTATGGTTTTGGTCTCCTAATCTGAGGAAAGACATTCTTGCCATAGAGGGAGTACAGAGAAGGTTCACCTGACTAATTCCTGGGATGTCAGGACTTTCATATGAAGAAAGACTGGATAGACTCGGCTTGTACTCGCTAGAATTTAGAAGATTGAGGGGGGATCTTATAGAAACTTACAAAATTCTTAAGGGGTTGGGCAGGCTAGATGCAGGAAGATTGTTCCTGAAGTTGGGGAAGTCCAGAACTAGGGGCCACACACACAGTTTAAGGATAAGGGGGAAAACTTTTAGGACCGAGATGAGAAAAACATTTTTTTTCACACACAGAGAGTGGTGAATCTGTGGAATTCTCTGCCACAGAAGGTAGTTGAGGCCACAGTTCATTGGCTATATTTAAGAGGGAGTTAGATGTGGCTTTGGGGCTAAAGGGATCAGGGGGTATGGAGAGAAGGCAGGTACAGATACTGAGTTGGATGATCAGCCATGATCATATTGAATGGCGAATGGTGCAGGCTCGAAGGGCCGAATGGCCTCTACTCCTGCACCTATTGTTTATGTTTCTATGTTGCTGTGCCAGTGAATTACAGTAGTCGATGTATTCTGCTACCCTGTAGGATTCACTACAATCCTTTCAATGGCTGATCCTGTTTCTCGTGACATTTAATTTCAATTGGAATCTCTTCCTCTCTAGGTGTCCAGTGTGAAGGAGGATGTCGGCAGACTTCAAATCACTAACGTGACATTGGTTTGTTATGTATATAACTTGTTCTATGTGAATATGGTTATGGAGTTGGTACAAAGGCAAGGCCCCTGTTTAGAACCTTCTCTTGGGCTTCAGTGTGGATGAAGGTTTGGGAAAGATTAACAATTGTTTTCTCTAATTGGGCTCAGCCTGTCTCAGCTTGGGACCCACTTTAGTTTAAAGATTACATTGCCCCCTCCCCTCATTAGGGTTTATTCACTAAAGTTGTGGTCTGGGCCTACTTGAAGGAGTTTAACAGGGATCACTTGTATGTACTTGTGTCTCTATTTAGTAGTGAGTTTCTGCCTGTACCTGGGGCTGTTGGTCAGGGTGGGGACAGTGAGGGGGATGTATGGGGGGGTGGGGACAGTGAGGGGGATGTGTGGGGGGGTGGGGACAGTGAGGGGGATGTATGGGGGGGTGGGGACAGTGAGGGGGATGTATGGGGGGGGTGGGGACAGTGAGGGGGATGTATGGGGGGTGGGGACAGTGAGGGGGGTGTATGGGGGGTGGGGACAGTGAGGGGGGTGTATGGGGGGGGGGGGGTGGGGACAGTGAGGGGGATGTATGGGGGGTGGGACAGTGAGGGGGGATGTATGGGGGGTGGGGACAGTGAGGGGGGGCTGTATGGGGGGGGTGGGGACAGTGTTGGGGATGTGTGGGGACAGTGTGGGAGATGTATGGGGGGTGGGACAGTGAGGGGGGTGTATGGGGGGGTGGGGACAGTGAGGGGGGTGTATGGGGGGGTGGGGACAGTGAGGGGGGTGGGGACAGTGAGGGGGATGTATGGGGGGTTGGGACAGTGAGGGGGATGTATGGGGGGGGTGGGGACAGTGAGGGGGATGTGTGGGGGGGTGGGGACAGTGGGGGGGGGGTGTATGGGGGGTGGGGGACAGTGAGGGGGATGTATGGGGGGGTGGGGACTGTGAGGGGGATGTATGGGGGGTGGGGGTCGGGACAGAGGGGGTTGTATGGGGGAGGGGTGAGATATTGGTTCCACATACCACCTCCGCCAGCACGATACCAGTGATCACCTTCTCCTGACACCACTTGACTGGATGGCGCTGCCTTCTGTCTCTGGGCTTTGCGTGGTGTGTACTTGTGCTTGAGGATACGGTGACCTGAAGACTCGTCCAATCTGAGGTCTTGACTGGGGAACGGCCACTTTGGACTGGCCCATGTGATCATTACCCTTGTCCAAATCCACTTGCCTTCATTAGGCTCCCCACTTCCTCATTGTCTTGGGCTTCATCCTAACAGGGGTTTATTCTGGGCTTTAACCATGCCATGGAACAAATAATCAGTGCTGGCAGAATTCAGCGGGTCAGGCAACATCTGTGGGGGAAATGGACAGATGACATCAGCTTGGAAGCCTTCAGACTGGAGTAGTGGGAGAAGGTCGGAAAAGGGAAATGGGGCAAAGCTTGGCAAGTGATGGGTGGATACAGGTGAAGGAATGATGGGCAGATGGTGGAGAAAAGGACAAAGGCTAGAGTTGAAAAGATGACAAAACATTCCAGAGGTGTGAAATGTAAACCTGGAGCGAGGTATGAGGGTGCAGTGGGCCGGATATACGGGTGCAGTGGGTCGGGTGCAGTGGGCCGGGTGTAATGGGCATGGTGTAATGGACATGGTGCAGTGGGCCGGGTGCAGTGGGCCGGGTATCCGGGTGCAGTGGGCCGGGTGCAATGGACATGGTGCAGTGGGTCGGGTGCAATGGGCCGGGTGCAGTGGGCCGGGTGCAATGGGCCGGGTGCAGTGGGCCGGGTGCAGTGGGCCGGGTGCAGTGGGCCGGGTGCAATGGGCCGGGTGCAGTGGGCCGGGTGCAGTGGGCCGGGTGCAGTGGGCCGGGTGCAGTGGGCCGGGTGCAATGGGCCGGGTGTAATGGGCCGGGTATCCGGGTGTAATGGGCCGAGTGCAGTGGGCCGGGTGCAGTGGGCCGGGTGCAGTGGGCCGGGTGCAGTGGGCCGGGTGTAATGGGCCGGGTGTAATGGGCCGGGTGCAGTGGGCCGGGTGCAGTGGGCCGGGTGTAATGGGCCGGGTGCAGTGGGCCGGGTGCAGTGGGCCGGGTGTAATGGGCCGGGTGTAATGGGCCGGGTGCAGTGGCCGGGTGCAGTGGGCCGGGTGTGTAATGGGCCGGGTGCAGTGGGCGGGTGCAGTGGGCCGGTGCAGTGGGGCCGGGTTGTAATGGGCCGGGTGCAGTGGGCCGGGTGTAATGGTCGCGGGGTGCAGTGGGCCGGGTGCAGTGGGCTGGGTAGCCGGGTGCAGTGGGGCCGGGTGCAGTGGGCCGGGTGCAGTGGGGCCGGGTGCAGTGGGGCCGGGTGCAGTGGGGCCGGGTGCAGTGGGCCGGGTGCAGTGGGCCGGGTGCAGTGGGCCGGGTGCAGTGGGCCGGGTGTAATGGGCCGGGTGCAGTGGGCCGGGTGCAATGGGCCGAGTAGCCGGGTGCAGTGCGCCGGGTGCAGTGGGCCGGGTGCAATGGGCCGGGTGCAGTGGGCCGGGTGCAATGGGCTGGGTAGCCGGGTGCAATGGGCCGGATGCAATGGGCCGGGTATCCTGGTGCAGTGGGACCAGAAGGGATAAAAGGGAATGTGATTTGGAGATGGGGATGAGTGTACTGATGAAGGGACACCCCCTCTTTCCCTACACTCCCCACCCTGGTGCACCTCACTCAACACTCTGGTCACCCTACTCCTTTCCCCTCTAATGTACGCTCATCCCTGTCCCACATTCCCCTCTTTCCCAGTTCCCTCTCTCTGGCTTTGCATGTCACACCTCTTCTTGTCTGACACTTGTCTCCTCTTCACCTCTAGCCTTTATCACTACTCTCCTATCTGCTAATCAGCCCCCAACTGTATCCAGCATCACTCACCAGGCTTTATCCTGCTTCCATCTCTTTCCAGCTTTCTCCCAACTCCATCAGACTGAAGAAAGGTCCTGATCTGAAACATCTGTCCATTCCTCTGCAGTCGGGAAGATGGTGCCTGACCCACTGAGTACCTCCAGCACTGTTTCTGACCTAGTTATTCCTTGGTTAAAGTTATCTGAGGGAAAGTGAGTTTAATAGTCATGGCTCTTGGGTCTTATTACAATTTACGAATCCTGCCCCTTCCATTCACCCTAATGTAGTTCTTTAGAGTTGGTCTAAATCTATATTTGGTTTGGCGAGTGTCTGCGTTGCTGCAATCTGCTTGCTCTGAATAATTTGTATTTGTTTCCACCCAGGATCTCCAAGGACTGGACCTGTGCTGCTGGACGTGTCTGTGTAGCAGGGAGATGAGTTGGGATGTCAGGACTTTCATATGAAGAAAGACTCGATAGACTCGGCTTGTACTCGCTAGAATTTAGAAGATTGAGGGGGGATCTTATAGAAACTTACAAAATTCTTAAGGGGTTGGACAGGCTAAATGCAGGAAGATTGTTTCTGATGTTGGGGAAGTCCAGAACAAGGGGTCACAGTTTAAGGAAAAGGGGGAAATCTTTTAGGACCGAGATGAGGAAAACATTTTTTTTCCCACACAGAGAGTGGTGAATCTGTGGAATTCTCTGCCACAGAGGGTAGTTGAGGCCACACAGTTCATTGGCTATATTTAAGAGGGAGTTAGATGTGGCCCTTGTGACTAAAGGGATCAGGGGGTATGGAGAGAAAGCAGGTACAGGATACTGAGTTGGATGATCAGCCATGATCATATTGAATGGCGAATGGTGCAGGCTCGAAGGGCCGAATGGCCTCTACTCCTACACCTATTTACTATGTTTCTATGTTTCTATGAGTGTGTGGCCAGGATGGTGTGGGTCTTTGATGATACTGCCAGCCTTTTTGAGGCAGCGACTGCGATAAATCCCCTCGATGGAAGGAAGGTCAGAGCCGATGATGGACTGGGCAGTGTTTACTACTTTTTGTAATCTTTTCCTCTCCAGGGCGCTCAATACCCAGTTTAAAGTGTATAATCTCTGTGCATCAGCCTGGACTCTGTGCATTGCAAGCATGCCCCAGTGTGCAGTGAATTTGACCCTAATACAATGTTTAAACGCCCAGTTTAAAGTTAATATCCCTCTGTGCAATGTTTATACCCAGTTTAAAGTGTATAATCTCTGTGCATCAGTCAGGACTCTATGCATTACAACCATGCCCCCAGTGTGCAGTGAATTTAACCCTGATGCAATGTTTATATGTCCAGTTTAAAGTTAATATCCCTCCGTGCAATGTTTGTACCCAGTTTAAAGTGTATAATCTCTGTGCATCAGCCTGACCTCTCTGCATTTAGCCGATGCCCCCAGTGTGCAGTGAGTTTAACCCTAATGCAATGTTTATATGTCCAGTTTAAAGTTAATATCCCTCCGTGCAATGTTTATATCCAGTTTAAAGTGTATAATATCTGTGCATGAGTCTGAACTCTCTGCATTGCAACCAAAGATATAGCAAAGATCCTATATTCTTGCTATAGGATCTTTGATTGCGACCATGCCCCAGCGCGCAGTTAATTTGACCCTGATGCAATGTTTATACCCAGTTTAAAGTGTACAATCTCTGTGCATCAGCCTGGACTCTCTGCATTGCACGCATGCCCCCAGTGTGCAGTGAATTTGACCCTAATGCAATATTTATATGTCTTGTTTAAAGTGAATATCCCTCTGTGCATCAGTGAGGACTCTCTGCATTGCAACCACGAGTCAGGACTCTGTGCATTGCATCCATGCCCCATTATTTAATGTTTATATCGCTCTAAATACCCAGTTTAAAGTGTATAATCTCTGTGCATCGGCCTGGACTCTGTGCATTGAGCCCATTCCCCAGTGTGCAGTGAATTTGACCCTAATGCAATGTTTATATGTCCAGTTTAGTGTATAATTTCTGTGCATCAGCCAGGACTCTTTGCATCACATCTATACCACAGCATTTAATATTAATATCTCTCTAAATACCCAATTTGAAGTGTATAATCTATGTGCATGTCAGGACTCCCTGCATTGCAACCAAATATCCCATA
This sequence comes from Amblyraja radiata, assembly GCF_010909765.2. NCBI lineage: Eukaryota > Metazoa > Chordata > Chondrichthyes > Rajiformes > Rajidae > Amblyraja > Amblyraja radiata. Next base: position 7,507,472 of record NC_045991.1, read on the forward strand.
GCAAAGATCTGTGATTGCAGCCCTGTGTGCAGTGAATTTGACCCTAATGCAATGTTTATATCTCCAGTTTAATGTTAATATCCCACTGTGCAATGGTAAAAACCCATGCATGAGTGAGCCGTGCCTGCATTCCACCCGCACCCCGCTCCTCCCGCTGCATTGCAACCATGCCCCAGTGTGGAGTGATGCAATGTTTATATGTCCAGTTTAAAGTTAATATCCCACTGTGCAATGGTAAAAACCCATGCATGAGTGAGCCGTGCCTGCATTCCACCCGCACCCCGCTCCTCCCGCTGCAACGACCCCGTTTACGACCCGTTCTGGACATTAATTAATCTTCATTTATTTTTAAACCATCTGTGTCCGGGACTTCTCTTCCCCGGGTGCCCCCCCCCCCGGCAGTGCGCAGGCGCGCGGCAACCAGCCGGCACCCGTCACCCTCCCCCGCGTGGTGCCGGCGGCCGGCAGTGAACGGGGTCCGGGGTGGTCATCGCGCATGTGCAGTGCCGGCGGCCGGCCGGGTGATCAGCGCGCATGTGTAGTGCCGGCGGCCGGCAGCGAGCGAGGTCGGGATGATCAGTGCGCATGTGTAGTGCCGGCGGCCGGCAGCGACCGAGGTCCGGGGATTCCCATCACCAGGGGGGGGATGCAGGGAAAGGGGGTTCCCATCACCAGGGGGGGATGCAGGGAAAGAGGGGATTCCCATCACCAGGGGGGGGTGCAGGGAAAGAGGGGGTTCCCATCACCAGGGGGGGTGCAGGGAAAGAGGGGGGTCCCATCACCAGGGGGGGATGCAGGGAAAGAGGGGATTCCCATCACCAGGGGGGGATGCAGGGAAAGAGGGGGTTCCCATCACCGGGGGGGATGCAGGGAAAGAGGGGGTTCCCATCACCAGGGGGGGGTGTAGGGAAAGAGGGGGTTCCCATCACCAGGGCGGGGGGTGCAGGGAAAGAGGGGGTTCCCATCACCAGGGGGGGGGGGATGCAGGGAAAGAGGGGGTTCCCATCACCGGGGGGGGGGTGCAGGGAAAGAGGGGATTCACATCACCAAGGGGATGCAGGGAAAGAGGGGTTCCCATCACCAGGGGGGGGGGGATGCAGGGAAAGAGGGGGTTCCCATCACCAGGGGGGGGGTGCAGGGAAAGAGGGGATTCCCATCACCAGGGGGGATGCAGGGAAAGAGGGGGTTCCCATCACCAGGGGGGGGGATGCAGGGAAAGAGGGGATTCCCATCACCAGGGGGGATGCAGGGAAAGAGGGGGTTCCCATCACCAGGGGGGGATGCAGGGAAAGAGGGGATTCCCATCACCAGGGGGGGGGATGCAGGGAAAGAGGGGATTCCCATCACCAGGGGGGATGATGCAGGGAAAGAGGGGGTTCCCATCACCAGGGGGGGGGGGGATGCAGGGAAAGAGGGGGTTCCCATCACCAGGGGGGGGGGGATGCAGGGAAAGAGGGGGTTCCCATCACCAGGGGGGGGGGATGCAGGGAAAGAGGGGGTTCCCATCACCAGGGGGGGGATGCAGGGAAGAGGGGGTTCCCATCACCAGGGGGGGGGGGATGCAGGGAAAGAGGGGGTTCCCATCACCAGGGGGGGGGGATGCAGGGAAAGAGGGGGTTCCCATCACCAGGGGGGGATGCAGGGAAAGAGGGGATTCCCATCACCGGGGGATGCAGGGAAAGAGGGGGTTCCCATCACCAGGGTGGGGATGCAGGGAAAGAGGGGGTTCCCATCACCAGGGGGGGGATGCAGGGAAAGAGGGGTTCCCATCACCAGGGGGGATGCAGGGAAAGAGGGGGTTCCATCACCAGGGGGGGGATGCAGGGAAAGAGGGGGTTCCCATCACCAGGGGGGATGCAGGGAAAGAGGGGGTTCCCATCACCAGGGGGGGGGATGCAGGGAAGAGGGGGTTCCCATCACCAGGGTGGGGGGGGATGCAGGGAAAGAGGGGGTTCCCATCACCAGGGGGGATGCAGGGAAAGAGGGGGTTCCCATCACCAGGCGGGGGGAGGGATGCAGGGAAAGAGGGGGTTCCCATCACCAGGGTGGAGGGGGGATGCAGGGAAAGAGGGGGTTCCCATCACCAGGGGGGATGCAGGGAAAGAGGGGATTCCCATCACCAGGGGGGATGCAGGGAAAGAGGGGTTTCCCATCACCAGGGGGGATGCAGGGAAAGAGGGGGTTCCCATCACCAGGGGGGGGGGGGATGATGCAGGGAAAGAGGGGGTTCCCATCACCAGGGGGGGGGTGCAGGGAAAGAGGGGGTTCCCATCACCAGGGGGGGAGGATGCAGGGAAAGAGGGGATTCCCATCACCAGAGGGGGGGGGGAGATGCAGGGAAAGAGGGGGTTCCCATCACCAGGGGGTGGGGATGTAGGGAAAGAGGGGGTTCCCATCACCAGGGGGGGTGCAGGGAAATAGGGGGTTCCCATCACCAGGGGGGGGGTGCAGGGAAAGAGGGGATTCCCATCACCAGGGGGGGTGCAGGGAAAGAGGGGATTCCCATCACCAGGGGGGGGGGGGTGCAGGGAAAGAGGGGGTTCCCATCACCAGGGGGGTGCAGGGAAAGAGGGGGTTCCCATCACCAGGGGGGGGGGTGCAGGGAAAGAGGGGGTTCCCATCACCAGACCCAATTAGGGAATATAACGAAGTCTAAAAACAAAGAGCGGGCGGTTCTCAGCAGATGAGGCAGCATCTTTGTCACCACAAAGTGAATGGACAAGCATCATTTAGATCAGGACCCTTCTTCAGATTGAATATGTAGATGGGGAGAATGCTGAAGAGAGGAGGTGGGCCTAACCTTGCAACTGGTAGATGGATGGAGGCACTTTGTACCTATCCATGTTCTCCACAGATGCTGCCTGACCCGCTGAGTTACTCCAGCACTCTGTGAAACATCACCTATCCATGTTCTCCACAGATGCTGCCTGACCCGCTAAGTTACTCCAGCACTCTGTGTCTTGTTTTGTAAACCAGCACCTGCAGTTCCTTGATTTTCATACCAAATCTTCCCTGGTTTCAGGGATTTTACTAAGTTTGGCATCTGGGCAACGGGTGCTTTACGGTGAAAGGTAAAGGGTCACAGACCAACAAAGAACCATTTTGCAGTAAAGGGCACAATATCTGAATGGTGGCCGATTAGGAAAAGGGGAGATGCAACGAGACCTGGGTGTCATGGTACACCAGTCATTGAAAGTAGGCATGCAGGTGCAGCAGGCAGTGAAGAAAGCCAATGGTATGTTAGCATTCATAGCAAAAGGATTTGAGTCTAGGAGCAGGGAGGTTCTACTGCAGTTGTACAGGGTCTTGGTGAGACCACACCTGGAGTATTGCGTACAGTTTTGGTCTCCTAATCTGAGGAAATACATTCTTGCCATAGAGGGAGTACAGAGAAGGTTCACCAGATGTCCTGGGATGTCAGGACTTTCATATGAAGAAAGACTGGATAGACTCGGCTTGTACTCGCTAGAATTTAGAAGATTGAGGGGGGATCTTATAGAAACGTACACAATTCTTAAGGGGTTGGACAGGCTAGATGCAGGAAGATTGTTCCTGATGTTGGGGAAGTCCAGAACAAGGGGTCACAGTTTCAGGATAAGGCGGAAGTCTTTTAGGACCGAGATGAGAAAAACATTTTTTTTTCACACAGAGAGAGTGGTGAATCTGTGGAATTCTCTGCCACAGAAGGCAGTTGAGGCCACAGTTCATTGGCTATATTTAAGAGGGAGTTAGATGTGGCCCTTGTGGCTAAAGGGATCAGGGGGTATGGAGAGAAGGCAGGTACAGGATACTGAGTTGGATGATCAGCCATGATCATATTGAATGGCGAATGGTGCAGGCTCGAAGGGCCGAATGGCCTCTACTCCTGCACCTATTGTCTGTGTTTCTATCTAATTTGTAGACAACAACTCCCAATATGCAGTGAATTCACACAACAGGTCGCTCCAGTTTGTGGTCAACACTCCCACCATGTGGTGATCCCCCGCACTGCAGGCCCATCCAGTTTGTGGTCAACACTCCCACCGTGTGGTGATCCCCCGCACTGCAGACCCATCCAGTTTGTGGTCAACACTCCCACCATGTGGTGATCCCCCGCACTGCAGGCCCATCCAGTTTGTGGTCAACACTCCCACCATGTGGTGATCCCCCGCACTGCAGGCCCATCCAGTTTGTGGTCAACACTCCCACCGTGTGGATTAAGAAAGAACTGCAGATGTTGGAAGAATCAAAGGTGGACAAAAATGCTGGAGTAACTCAGCGGGTGAGGCAGCCTCTATGGAGAGAAGGAATAGGTGACGTTTCAGGTGGAGACCCTTCTTCAGACTGATGTTGGGGTGGGGGGTGCGGGATAGAGGAGGGAAGAGGCAGAGACAGCCGGCTGTGGGAGAGCTGGGAAGGGGAAGGAGGGAGAAAACACTGGAATTGGAAGATGTGGCCAATGTTGGGATCCTGTTGGAGGTGGCGAAATGTTGGAGGATTATCTGTTGTATGTGACGGTGGACGGTGAGGACAATAGACAACAGGTGCAGGAGTAGAGGCCATTCGGCCCTTCGAGCAAGCACCACCATTCAATGTGATCGCGGCTGATCATCCCCAATCAGTTCCCCGTTCCTGCCTTCTCCCCATATCCCTGACTCCACTATCTTTAAGAGCCCTATCTAGCTCTCTCTTGAAAGCATCCAGAGAACAGGCCTCCACCGCCCTCTGAGGCAAAGAATTCCACAGACTCACAACTCTCTGTGAGAAAAAGTGTTTCCTCATCTCCGTTCTTAAACTGTGGCCCCTGTTTCTGGACTCCCCCAACATCGGGAACATGTTTCCTGCCTCTAATGTGTCCAAGCCCTTAATAATCTTATATGTTTCAATGAGATGCCCTCTCGTCCTTCTAAACTCCAGAGTGTACAAGCCCAGCTGCTCCAATCTCTCAGCATGTGACAGTCCCGCCATCACAGGAATTAACCTGGTGAACCTACGCTGGGCTCCCTCAATAGCAAGAATGTCCTTCCGCAGATTAGGGGACCAAACCTGCACACAATACTCCAGGTGTGGTCTCACCAGGGCCCTGTACAACTGCAGAAGGACGTCTTTGCTCCTATATTCGATTCTTCTTGTTATAAAGGCCAACATGCCATTGGCTTTCTTCACTGCCTGCAATGGGGGACATGGGGACTCTGTCCTTGTTACAAGTAGGGGGATGGGGGAATAAGAGCAGAGCTGTGGGGTATAGAGGAGACCATGATAAGAGTGCTGGAGAAACTCAGCAGGCCAGGCACCATCTCTGGAGGAAAAGGATGGGTGATATTTTGGGTAAGAACCCTTTTGTCCCATCCCAAAATCTCTTGTTTCTCCAGAGATGCTGCCTGACCCACTGAGTTACTCCAGCAATGTGTCTATCTTTGGTATAAACCAGCATCTACAAGTCTTTGTTTCCACATTTACATCAGCCAGATTCAATTTCAGTTGTGATAAGGTTATGGCATCATCACTTTGGTAAACATAGAAAATAGGTGCAGGAGGAGGCCATTCGAGCCCTTCGAGCCAGCACCACCATCCATTGCGATCATGGCTGATCGTCCCCAATCAATATCCCGTGCCTGCCTCCCCCCATATCCCTTGGCTCCACTAGCCCCTAGAGCTCTATCTAACTCTCTCTTAAATCCATCCAGTGATTTGGCCTCCACTGCCCTCTGTGGCAGGGAATCCCACAAATAAGATTCCAAAGTTACATCCTTTTATTCTGACACTGTGCCCTCTGGTGCGAGACTCTCCCACTAGTGGAAACATCCGTTTAGTTTGGAGTTAGAGCACAGAAACAACACAATTCCAGTTACACCAGAAAAAAATCATCATTAAAAACCCTGGACACTTCAAATGGCAACAATTGAAAGTAAAAGTCAGCAGAATTAATCAAAGAAGCAAACACAATTCAGTAGAAAGCGATAGTGTTCTCACCGACCTCATGCCCTGGAGATGTAGATCCACATCAGACACAAGGGGAGACTCCCTGTCTCTACACTGACCACTGCTCCCATCCACAGCCCAGGACCACTGCTCCCATCCATCCACAGCCCAGGACCACAGCTCCCATTCACAACCCAGGACCACAGCTCCCATCCACCCACAGCCCAGGACCACAGCTCCCATCCATCCACAGCCCAGGACCACTGCTCCCATCCACAGCCCAGGACCACTGCTCCCATCCATCCACAGCCCAGGACCACAGCTCCCATCCATCCACAGCCCAGGACCACAGCTCCCATCCATCCACAGCCCAGGACCACAGCTCCCATCCACAGCCCAGGACCACTGCTCCCATCCATCCACAGCCCGGGACCACAGCTCCCATCCATCCACAGCCCGGGACCACTGCTCCCATCCAACCACAGCCCAGGACCACTGCTCCCATCCATCCACAGCCCAGGACCACTGCTCCCATCCATCCACAGCCCGGGACCACAGCTCCCATCCATCCACAGCCCAGGACCACAGCTCCCATCCATCCACAGCCCGGGACCACAGCTCCCATCCATCCACAGCCCGGGACCACTGCTCCCATCCATCCACAGCCCAGGACCACTGCTCCCATCCATCCACAGCCCGGGCCCACTGCTCCCATCCAACCACAGCCCAGGACCACAGCTCCCATCCATCCACAGCCCGGGACCACAGCTCCCACACATCCACAGCCCAGGACCACAGCTCCCATCCACAGCCCAGGACCACCGCTCCCATCCATTCACAGCCCGGGACCACAGCTCCCATCCACAGCCCAGGACCACAGCTCCCATCCACAGCCCAGGACCACAGCTCCCATCCACAGCCCAGGACCACAGCTCCCATCCATCCACAGCCCAGGACCACAGCTCCCATCCACAGCCCAGGACCACTGCTCCCATCCATCCACAGCCCAGGACCACAGCTCCCATCCACAGCCCAGGACCACTGCTCCCATCCATCCACAGCCCAGGACCGCAGCTCCCATCCATCCACAGCCCGGGACCACTGCTCCCATCCATCCACAGCCCAGGACCACAGCTCCCATCCACAGCCCAGGACCACTGCTCCCATCCACAGCCCAGGACCACTGCTCCCATCCATCCACTGCCCAGGACCACAGCTCCCATCCATCCACAGCCCAGGACCACTGCTCCCATCCATCCACAGCCCAGGACCACTGCTCCCATCCATCCACAGCCCAGGACCACAGCTCCCATCCACAGCCCAGGACCACAGCTCCCATCCATCCACAGCCCAGGACCACAGCTCCCATCCATCCACAGCCCAGGACCACAGCTCCCATCCACAGCCCAGGACCACAGCTCCCATCCATCCACAGCCCAGGACCACTGCTCCCATCCACAGCCCAGGACCACTGCTCCCATCCACAGCCCGGGACCACGGCTCCCATCCACAGCCCAGGACCACTGCTCCCATCCATCCACAGCCCAGGACCACAGCTCCCATCCATCCACAGCCCAGGACCACTGCTCCCATCCACAGCCCAGGACCACTGCTCCCATCCATCCACAGCCCAGGACAACTACACTCAGACACTCCACAACTCCGCCTTTTATACACAGCAGCTGACAATTTTCTAATCAGCTCCATTCAAGCCAATGGCCACATTAACCCTTCGCCCACCAGTGGCCAATCATTGTTTGTTGCACACATCATGATATCCACCTGGGGCAATAGTTGTCTGTGGGACAATAATTGGCCAACATGCCCCATCTACACTAGTCCCACCCCGACCAACATGCCCCATCTACACTAGTCCCACCCCGACCAACATGCCCCATCTACACTAGTCCCACCCCGACCAACATGCCCCATCTACACTAGTCCCACCCCGACCAACATGCCCCATCTACACTAGTCCCACCCCGTCCAACATGCCCCATCTACACTAGTCCCACCCCGACCAACATGCCCCATCTACACTAGTCCCACCCCGACCAACATGCCCCATCTACACTAGTCCCACCCCGACCAACATGCCCCATCTACACTAGTCCCACCCCGACCAACATGCCCCATCTACACTAGTCCCACCCCGACCAACATGCCCCATCTACACTAGTCCTACCCCGACCAACATGCCCCATCTACACTAGTCCCACCCCGACCAACATGCCCCATCTACACTAGTCCCACCCCGACCAACATGCCCCATCTACACTAGTCCCACCCGACCAACATGCCTCATCTACACTAGTCCCACCCCGACCAACATGCCCCATCTACAGTAGTCCCACCCCGACCAACATGCCCCATCTACACTAGTCCCACCCCGACCAACATACCCCATCTACACTAGTCCCACCCCGACCAACATGCCCCATCTACACTAGTCCCACCCCGACCAACATGCCCCATCTACACAAGTCCCACCCCGACCAACATGCCCCATCTACACTAGTCCCACCCCGACCAACATGCCCCATCTACACTAGTCCCACCCCGACCAACATGCCCCATCTACAGTAGTCCCACCCCGACCAACATGCCCCATCTACACTAGTCCCTGCCCGACCAACATGCCCCATCTACACTAGTCCCACCCCGACCAACATGCCCCGTCTACACTAGTCCCACCCCGACCAACATGTCTCATCTACACTAGTCCCACCCCGACCAACATGCCCCATCTACACTAGTCCCACCCCGACCAACATGCCCCATCTACACTAGTCCCACCCCGACCAACATGCCCCATCTACACTAGTCCCACCCCGACCAACATGCCCCATCTACACTAGTCCCACCCCGACCAACATGCCCCATCTACACTAGTCCCACCCCGACCAACATGCCCCGTCTACACTAGTCCCACCCTGACCAACATGCCCCATCTAAATTAATCCCACCTGCCCGCGTTTGGCCCATGTCCCTCCAAACCTGTCCTATCCAAGTATATCTTAAACGTTGAGATAGTCCCTGCCTCAACGACCTCCTCTGGCAGCTCATTCCATACACCCACCACCCTCTGTGTGGAAACGTTGCCCCTCAGATTGACATTATTAATGTGAACCATTTGTACACAACTCTGCTGGTGTGAGTAATAAATGAAATGATAGATAGTGGTGGAGCGGTAGAGTTGCTGCCTCACAACGCCAGAGACCCGCGTTCCATCCTGAATACGGGTGCTGTCTGTACGGAGTTTGCACGTTCTGCCCGTGACCTGCGCGGGTTTTCTCCGGGTGTTCCAAAGACCTGCTGGTTTGTAGGTTAATTGGCTTCTGTAAAATTGTCCCTAATCTGTGTAGGATGGAGCTAGTATACGGGGTGATCACTGGTCGACGATGACTCGATGGGCCGAAGGGCCTGTTTCCGTGCAGTATCTCTAAAATCTAAACAATACCCAGTGACTTGGCCTCCACCGCCCTCTGTGGCAATGAATTCCACAGATTCACCACCCTCCGGCTACAGAAATTCCTCCTCATCTCCTGTCTAAAGGCGTGAGTGGGAAAGGCAAGAGGGTGAGTGGCCAGAGGTGGGCATGTGGGACTAGCTTCGATAGGCATAGCTGTGTGTTTCTGTGCTGTGGGACTGACTGACGGGGCTCAACAGGGTAGTAGTTTGATGCTTCAGCCTGCAGCAACCCAGGAGAACTGTGTTCCAGATGCTTCATTAGTTTGTTGTTCTGTACATCGATCGGGAGGCGATGAAATCTCCCGTTCACACGCAGCCGCCAGAGCAAACAGTGTACATACAGTGGTGATAAATGCTGTAATAAATGTAATATCCAGTGCAGAACAGTGTACATACAGTGGTGACAAACGCTGTAATAAATGTAATATCCAGTACAGAACAGTGTACATACAGTGGTGACAAACGCTGTAATAAATGTAATATCCAGTGCAGAACAGTGTACATACAGTGGTGACAAACGCTGTAATAAATGCAATATCCAGTGCAGAACAGTGTACATACAGTGATGACAAACGCTGTAATAAATACAATATCCAGTGCAGAACAGTGTACATACAGTGGTGACAAACGCTGTAATAAATGTAATATCCAGTACAGAACAGTGTACATACAGTGGTGACAAACGCTGTAATAAATACAATATCCAGTACAGAACAGTGTACATACAGTGGTGACAAACGCTGTAATAAATGTAATATCCAGTACAGAACAGTGTACATACAGTGATGACAAACGTTGTAATAAATACATGTCAGCAGCGCGTTAGTTTTTTCAACTTTTTTAAATTTTTTTGTATGTTTTTAAGTATGTATTTAATGTTCCCTTGTGTGTTTTGTGTGGGGGGGGGGTGTGTGGGGGGTGGTGTGGGGGGGTAAGGGGGAAACCGCTTCGGTCGCCTCCTCCATGGAGAGGCGACTTTTTCCAGGTCGCCTCCCCCGTGGCCTAACATCAAGGATCGACGCGGCCTTTCCCGGAGACGCGCCCGGGGCTTTAGCGGCGGGCGCAGCGTGGAGTCTCGATGTGGAGCGGGTGAGCCCTCGCTGGAGGGGAGCGCTCCGTTTCGCTGGCCCGGGGCAGCCGGCAGCCTGAAGTCGCAGCCTGAAGCCGCGGTCTGCAGAGCTCCAGCTGGTGCGGCGTCTACAGCCCGGGATCTCACGTTGGGGACCCGGGGGAAGAAGAAGCTTCCACCGCCGGCCCACGGCCAACTTCTACCGCGGGTCCGGCATGGACTTACCATCACCCCTGGAGGGGAGCTTCGAGCGCCGGCCCTGCAGTCTACGGTGCTTCTGGCTGCGGCGGGGACTTTAAATCTTGACCGCCGGCCTGCGGCCTACACCATCTTAAAGCCGCGGTCTCCGGTGAGGAAGAGCCGATCCTGGACTGACTCTGGACTCTGGTCCTGTCCACGGGGGGGAAATGGAGGAGGACTGGCCAAATGTTGTGCCTTCCACCACAGTGATGAATGCTGTGGTGGATGTTTGTGTTACAGTTTTATTGTGGTTGTGTGTTCTTTATTATTGTACTGCTGCTGACAACCCAAATTCCACCAACCCTGGTTGTGTGGCAATAAATTATATCTATCTAATTATATCTATATCCAGTGCAGAACAGTGCAAGATTGTGTTGCCCGGGGAGCACAAGTTAAATAAAATATACTCAGACCAAGTTATAAAACTTTATCAACACACAAAACAATTACATTTTGAATTCGGTGATAAACCACAAAAACTATTAGCACGTCAACTTTGTAAACTAGACAGGGAAAAACAGTTTACAAAATTAGATCAGATCAGATATTAACACTGCCCAAATATATCAATGACAAATTCTTACAATACTATCAAACACATTACTCAACTAAAGTGACAGAACTATCAGCAGGAATGGAAGCATTTCTACAGAAATGTAATCTTACGGGTTTAGATCTCAAAGAGAGAGAATCACTAGGTGTTGAAATAACGGTAAAACATATCGAAGAGTCAATTAGATGTTTAAAAAACGGATAGGCCGCAGGTCCTGATGGCCTAAGTTCTGAATTTTATTAAAACATTTATGATCTGATTTCTCCACGCTTACAGACACTGTATAAATACGCCTACACTCAACAGAAACTGCCAGAAACTTTAAATGAATCCACAATAACACTTATACCAAAAACTGATAAGGATCTTGAAGACCCAGGTTCATATAGAGCAATAGCTCTCGTAAATACTGATCAGAAAATATGAACCAAAATCCTATCTCATAGATTGAGTTTAGTGATTAACAAATTAATACACCCCGACCAAACAGGTTTTATTCCAAAACGTTACTAATTTTATAATCTGAGACAACTATTCAATGTTATATACTCAAATAGAATTGCTAATGCAGACCTAGCAATCATTTTGTTAGATGCTGAAAAAGCATTTGACCAGGTAGAATGGTCATATTTATTTTAGGTGATGGAAACATTTCAACTGGGGGAGAAATACTGCACATGGGTTAAACTTTTATATTCTAACCCAACAGCTAGAATATTAACAAACCAAATGTTTTCAACTAAATTTAATCTTTCTAGAGGTTGTAGACAAGGATGCCCGCTATCCCCATCATTATTTGCTCTTACAATTGAACCACTAGCAGAAAGTATTAGAGCCCATCCAGAAATACACGGGTATAATACTAAAGACACAATGAATAAAATCTCTTTATATGCGAATGATGTATTAATATATATTACAAAGCCAGAAACTAGTTTTCCAAACCTATTAAATCTAATAACTCAATTTGGTCAGTTTTCGGGATATAGAATTAATTGGAATAAAAGCGAAATCATGCCAATAACGGAACTCAATTTACATACATTACAATAACGCCCTTTTAAAACAGTGAAGGAAAAATTTAAATATTTAGGAATTTATGTAACTAAGACATATACTTCTTTATTTAAATTAAACTTCCCACCTTTACTGAATAAACTACATAAGAATATTCAGTATTGGAAAACACTTCCAATTTCAATGTTTGGTAGAATTAATGCTATAAAAATGATCTTTTTACCGTAATTACTGTACCTATTTCAATCAATTCCGATATATCTTTTTAACAAGGTCGATTCTATTGTTACAAGCTTCATCTGGGATTATAAAAAATCATAGAATAAGCAAAAAACTTGTATGTAAATCAAAGACAAATGGAGGTTTAGCCTTACCAAATGTTTTGTTTTATTTTTGGGCAGTCCATATTAAAAACATGAATTTCTGGCTGGAAGAAATGGATCAGCAACCAGATTAGTTAAGAATGGAAAAGGAAGACTGTTTGCCTTTTGAAATTGGTTCGATTATATTTGCTCCCACAAAACGGCACAAAAAAACCTATAGGGGAAACCCTATAATACATAGTGGTATACGAATCTGGAAACAATTAAAAAAGGCTTTAAAATTGGATAATATATCACTCTGTTCCCCCATTGTAAACAATCCTTTATTTCAACCATCCATATTGGATAAAGGTTTTACACAATGGAAAAATTGTGGAATTAAAAAGTTGCGACATCTTTATAGGAAAGGCACTACAATTTAGAGATTATGTTAAATCTAATACACAAGATTATAGGACTAAGGAACCAGAAATCCTTGATGAATGTTTGACCAAACATCCTAATACAAAAAAATCAATAGCTTATATTTATAACATCCTGTTAGACAGCGAGGTCCCATCGATGGAATTATATAGACACACATGGGAAAATGAATTAGGCCATCCTATAACAAAAGATATCTGGGGTGAAAGTCTACAACATATACATCAATACTCGTTAAATGCCAGACATGCTTGAATACAATTTAAAGTATTACACAGATTACATTACTCCAAAACAAAACTAAATAAGAATTTTCCCACATATCTCTCCTATCTGTGATAAATGTCAGCATCTAGAGGCTAACCTAGCACATACTTTTGTAAACTGTATAAAAATCAAACATTTCTGGATTGATATTTTTAGAATAATTTCAGGTTATTAATACTAAATTAGATCCCAATTCAAAACTAAAAATACTTGGCATACCAGAACAAAGTCTAACACTCACAACAAACCAAAGAGACTTTCTTGACCACAGTATAATAACTGGAAAAAAATTAATACTAAAATTTTAGAAAGGCCCTATAACCCCCACAATTAAAATGTGGATTATGGGAATGTCGGAGACCCTACACCTGGAAAGAATCAGATTTGTCTTAATGGACAAACAAGAACTTTTTGTTAGAATATGGTCTCCATTCATTGACTATTTGAAGGGGTAGATCGGTCCAGCACGGGAACCTAATCGAAGCTTGAACTCAGGATTAGATGAAAGTTATACTTTATAATCCACAAACCTATCTCCAATGATGTATTATTAGTAAATCATTCCATTCTTTTATTTATCTTGACATTTGTGGGGTTTTCCTTTCTCTCTTACTTTCTATCTTAAAAAACAAACTAGAAGCAGAACCAATCCACAACTGATAATATTAACAATGTGTGACTGATATACATGAAGTGTTTGCTTCTAATAAACATAATAAATTCAAATAACAAGTTGGAATGTATTGTCACATGCACCAATTAAGGACCAGTGATATTTGCGTTACCACACAGCCACACTGAGTAAAAAGCAACAAGACACACAGCCACATAAAATAAAATCTAACATCAACATCCACCACAGTGGAATCCCCATTCCTCACTGTGATGGAAGGTAATAAAATTAAATCATCTTCCCCTTTTGTTCACCCGTGGTCGGTCGGGGCTGTTGAACCCTCCGCAGTCTCCGCTCACTCACTGCTGGCCGACACACGACATAAAAGTCCCTTTAAACTTCCATGATCCAAAGACATCCTCATGAAGAAGGCCTACGCTTGGACAGCTATCCAGCCAGAAGATGCGAAAGCATTGCGGGAGTTGGCGATATTTCTTACAAGTATGAAAGAAATGACTACACTCTTAGACCACATGCAAGAAATGAATGTTGTTGGCAATATGAAAATGATCACTCTAAAACTGTCCTATAGACTTAGAGAAAAGATAAAGCTGGTCTGTTAGAGGAATATGAGAATGGAGAGGCCATGCTTCCTGATCTGGGGAACTTTATAGAAAAGCAAGTACGGTTCATGTCAAATTTACACTGTGGGAGTATTCAAGATCCTAAACCAATCGCAACTGTCAAAGGCTCTACCTTTACTAAAACAAAAGGAAGATCAGGACCTAAGGGAGGTAGTTTTGTTTCAGCTGTAAATACCTGCAGAAACGAAAGGCCAAAAGGAAGAAGGTACATCTACTGTTAAACCAAGATGGTTCTGCTTGTCATCCAGTGAGAAGAAGATACATCTACTGTTAAACCAAGATGGTTCTGCTTGTCATCCAGTGAGAAGATACATCTACTGTTAAACCAAGATGGTTCTGCTTGTCATCCAGTGAGAAGAAGATACATCTACTGTTAAACCAAGATGGTTCTACTTGTCATCCAGTGAGAAGAAGATACATCTACTGTTAAACCAAGATGGTTTTGTTTGTCATCCAGTGAGAAGAAGACAGAGGAATGACAAAGAGATGGCCCACGAGGGGAGGGAAGGGAAGGGAAGGGAAGGGGGGCTGTCGATGACTGGTCAGCTCAGACCTTGTATCCCATCCCAAGAATGGACACCACATTCTTGACAGGGCCAAGGAGAGCTTGTAATAGGAACACTTCTCCATCCGTTTCCCACCACGGATGGCTGACCTGCTGAGTTCTACCGGCACTTTGGTGGGGAATGGACAGGTGACGTGTCGGGTCTGGACCCTTCGTTGGACTGATGGAGTTGGGGGAGAAAGCTGGAAAAAAGAGATGGGGTTGGGACAGACTCCACGACATGATTAGGAGGGGGGAGTCTCCTTAATTTGGGGTCTGTGTACAAGACAGACTTACGACAGTTCGGAGAGATGACAACCAAACAAGCACAAAGCAAATGCACAATAAACCCACAAATCTATTTCCAAAGTCTCCGTTCGGTCTCAATATTTTTGTAGGAATACAGATTTCCTTGGACATGAGCCTGATGGGCTGAACGGACTCTTCTGCGCTGGGTCATTCATTCTGATCCCTCAGATCTGGGTCAGAATTCAGGGTCTGCATTGCGACAGCTTTGTTTGAATTGTTCGTGACATTTCCTGTAACTTCCCGTGGATTTCTGCAGCTCTGTATCAAACAAGAGCAACAAATATGCTTTAAATAAAGATAGATAGATAGATAAATACTTTATTAATCCCCTTATTCAGGGGAAATTCTGATGTCCATGCAGCACACTAATAAAAAATACAACACAGTATTCGTAAAGAAATTCAACACCAAAACATCCCCCCACAGTGATTCCCACTGTGGGGGAAGGCACAAAGTCCAGTCCCCATCCCCTTGTCCACCTTGTCCACCCAAAGTCGGGCCCAATTGAGGCCTCCACAGTCGCCGCCACGGCGCCCGATGTTCTCGCCGGGTGATGGTACTCCGGCGTCGGGAGAACCCCCAGCAGCTTGGGGTGCCAGGAACGGCCGCCTTCCCACCGGAGCCTGCGGCTTCCAAGCCAACAGACCACGCCAGACGGAGCTCCGCACACTGGCGATCTCGGCGAGATGTAAGTTCAACGTCGCAGCTGGCCGCTCCGCAGAACCGCGGCTCCACGATGTTTTCCTCGGCGGTACCAAGCATACTGGAGTCCCAGCGCGGCGACCCAGGAAAGGCATCGCCCGCTCCGCAATAGCGCTCCAGCGCTGCACTGCCGCCAAAGCCGATGTTCTGCGCCGCCGGCGCCGCCGCCAACGCCCTGCGCCGCCGCCAAAGCCGATGTTCTGGCCAGGTCCCCTCAGGGAAACGTCGCTCCAGGACCCGCTGGTAGGCCGCGAGGACAGGTCGAAGACGCTGCACGGAGGAAGGCAACCCCTCCGACCAGGTAGGGACTTAGAAAAGCAGTTTCCCCCTTCCCCTCCACCACCCCCCACACATAAAAGATTTAGACCCCCTGACTGTACATTTAACGAACTCAAAATAATAAAAAAGGGGAAAAAACGGACAGCTGCAGGACAGGCAGCCGTTCAGGACAGCGCCTCCGCCTCCACCGTTTATACTGCAATGATAAACAATAGGCTGGAAGTGATAGGTAAGAGGGAGTTTGGAGACAAAGTTGGGAACATTTACATGGCCATTTCATGTAAACATAAACACTCATTAGGAGAACGAGGAGTTCTGTAGCCCCATTGAAGGATGGATGTGAAGGCTTTGGAGAAGATGCAGAAGAGATTTACCAGGATGTCGTCTGCATTTGAGTGGGAATAAAATGCAACATTTATGAAGTTTTATGAAGGGTTGTGGTAGAAACAGCTCAGAGAGTGGCATTTAAGAGGTTTTTAGATAGTTAGATAGGCTCATTAATATGCAGGGAGTGGAGAGGTTTGGATCATGATTTCATAGCAAAAGGATTTGAGTATAGGAGCAGGGAGGTTCTACTGCAGTTGTACAGGGTCTTGGTGAGACCACACCTGGAGTATTGCGTACAGTTTTGGTCTCCTAATCTGAGGAAAGACATTCTTGCCATAGAGGGAGTACAGAGAAGGTTCACCAGACTGATTCCTGGGATGGCAGGACTTTCATATGAAGAAAGACTGGATAGACTCGGCTTGTACTCGCTAGAATTTAGAAGATTGAGGGGGGGATCTTATAGAAACTTACAAAGTTCTTAAGGGGTTGGACAGGCTAGATGCAGGAAGATTGTTCCCGATGTTGGGGAAGTCCAGAACTAGGGGTCACAGTTTAAGGATAAGGGGGAAATCTTTTAGGACCGAGATGGGAAAATCATTTTTTTTTCACACACAGAGAGTGGTGAATCTGTGGAATTCTCTGCCACGGAAGGTAGTTGAGGCCACACAGTTCATTGGCTATATTTAAGAGGGAGTTAGATGTGGCCCTTATGGCTAAAGGGATCAGGGGGTATGGAGAGAAGGCAGGTACAGGATACTGAGTTGGATGATCAGCCATGATCATATTGAATGGCGGTGCAGGCTCGAAGGGCCGAATGGCCTCTACTCCTGCACCTATTGTCTATGTTTCTATGTTTCTATGAGTAGGTAAAAGGAATTAGTTTAAGAGGTTTTTAGATAGGCTCATTAATATGCAGGGAATGGAGAGATTTAGATCATGAGCAGGCAAAAGGAATTAGTATAAATTAGCATCATGATCAACATCGACATTATGGGCCAAAAGGGCCTAATTCTGTGGTATCCGGATGTGGCATCGAAGGACTAGAAGTCGAAGCCAAATAACCGAATGGAAACAAAACCGAAACGCCAAATAACCGAAAGTATACGAAGCGGAAACTCCAATATCCCGAAAGGCTGCGTCGCCCAAACGCCAACGAACTGAATGACCGCTCTGCTGAAACGTTAAATAATGGACATGATGTCGCCGGGGGTCGGGACTTGTCAGCAATTGTTCCAGACGCCCCGAGTCCACCACATCACTGGCCGGTGGAGACGGGAGGGTGGGGGTCATTTTCACACACACAAGCCATTATTTGACTTTTCGGCAGAGTGGTCATTCGGTGAGTTGGCGTTTCAGCTTTGTTTCCATTCGGTTATTTGTCTTCGACTTCTTTGCTTCAGATTCTCATCCTTCGATGCCACGTCCACACACTATTTCTGTGCTGCACTGTTCGATACAAAAACACTAAAATACAGATTGTCATCACTCTAATATGTTCTGTGAACATCCATTTCCTCAATGTCAGAGACAGCCCGCCATTGGTTTCTGATATATTGAAAAGCTCATGAAATTCTCACCCTGTTCATCCTCCACGAGCAGCAAATTAGTCCAAGAGCAACGGCCAGTTTAATCACCAAGTAGCCCAGAACTATGATGATCCTAATGTCTGTGAAGGACGAAATGTCTAATGATCCTGTGAAGGACAAAATTGACATTTTAATTTCCTTTCTCCACCGTGTTTCATAATTAAATACTCCTGTCTGTGATGTGACAACATTCTGAATTAGACACTGGGACAGTGAGAAATATTTGTGCCACGTCTAAGTCCAGGGGACATTTTATTTCGTGTCCATAACATCTGAGTACTTCTGTTTGATAGTTTCTGCTTCATTACTTTTGGAACATTGTGAATATGTTTTGGGTCTGAATATACACAAAATAGGTTGATCCATTATCTAAACTGATGTCAACCAGTGTCTACACAAGAGGGCGTGGATACAGATTCACAGCTGAGACTCTGCAGGATCTGAATTCTTACTCTGGGCCGTATTGCCTGAGGAGCTAATAGAGTCATAGAGTGATACAGTGTGGAAACAAATCTGTCAGCCCAACTTACATGTCCCAGTTACACTAGTCCCACCTCCCCCAAGCTTGGTCCATATCCCTACAAACCTGTTCTATCCATTACCCAGTGAGGTGTGAGAGGCATGTCTCATTCACTTGGGTTTATTTAAAGAAATGTCCATTTTATAAAGGTGTAATCTTGCTTCAATGTTACCCTCATGTATGGGTTTGAAAGATCTGTGTCTCTGTAACATGTAAACACAAAATACTTCATATTTGTTGTTGCTTTATTCACTGATATAACATTATGCCATCAATTGCCAGGCTCCAGTGAAGTTACACTTTGATCTGTAGCATTGGGCATTGATGGAAATATGGGAGACTTTGAGAGAAATGGTTTTATTTAGGATTATACAGGGAAAAGGGGTTGGAAGTTTGCAACCTTCACATGGTCCGCCCTGTTTCAACTAATGCAATCAACTGGACGTGTACAAACGGAAGATCAAATAGAACAAGTTGTCCAACAACTTTAGGCTGTGCACGCCACACGCAAGAAGAAGAAGATACAGGAAAAAGTAGAATTAATATTCCAGCAGTGGTTGAAGGTTGTTATTGGTCCTTGTGAAATCTGCGGTTAGAATTTTGTTTGGAAATGCCTCTAATGTCAAGTATTTAATACAGTCAAGGTACAACTATATTCCCCTATCAAATGTCAGGACAACAAAACTCAATCATGACTCTAAGTATGAAGAACAAACCCTTATCACTTACCACGGGGCTCCTGATACGGGACAAAAAGCCGGGGCAGGTCTTGATCAAACAAAACACATCTCCAGTTCCCTCTGCCTCTCTCAGCTTTCTGAATAACCAGACTCGGTGATTTCTCTTCCTCAGTCAGTGTCTTTTCTCCAACACGTTTGCCATCGGCATTGATCCAAACCAGTCTCATTGATCAAATGACATGAGACACAGAGCAGGTCAGGGTAACGGTGTCTCCCTCAGTCACTGCATCAGACGGTTCAGCTGTGACTGTGGAAACAAGCAGGTTGTTTACATTTTAAACAATAAGTTCATCAGTAAACTCAGTGGCAACATTCTGACTCCTACCTTTCACTGTGATTAGATCAATGGTGGAAAATCGATTTCGTTCCAGAAAACAGGTGTAAACTCCGGCATCTTGAAACACAACGGGGACAATCCTCACATTGAAATCCTTGCCATTGTAGAGTTTCCCTGAGGTCACCAGTCGATTCACGAAGTTGGTCCCATTGACATTGATGGTGATGGGCTGAGAACGTGCTGCAGATGCTATTAATTTCTGCTGTTGAAGGTGATGAGGTGTCCAGGTCCACTGAGCACGGGAATAGTTACGACCATAACTCCCAGAACAAACCAGGTGAAGTTCACTGTGATCGGTGCTGGAGCGGTAAAGTGTGTATCTCCCATCATGTAAATCTGTATCAGAGAGACAGAGGATAACTCCTTTCAGTATTACAGTTACTGTGCCATACACAGATTCTCAACCGTATTCTTATAAACATTTGTGGTGTTTTGTTCAACTGATCATGTTTCAAATGTAACATCTTTCATGAATGCCGCACTAAACTCATCAGATCTTTATAAAATACAATGTGCTGTACGGCAGTAAGTTGCAGTGAAGTTTGGATATTCCACTCTACATTTCAACATGAGGTTGGCCCCCACACCCGGACTGTCCGGGAATGTCCCGGGATGGAATAAAACCTCCCGGAGACTCCCGAGACCGGTGTGGGAGGTGAATGTCTCTGTCAGTCTGCAGGAGGTGGTTCAGGTTCAGGTTCAGGTTCTGGTTCAGGCTGTGGACAGAAGCAGCCCAGAGGATGCCTGAACGGGTACAGATCCGGACACGTTGGCACTTCAAGTGGACAGGCTCATTCCCATTATTCCCACCATCCCTCTCCCATTCACACCCATTGATTCCCTGTCCTTCCCTGTTCCCGGGTCCTGCTCCCAGCTGAATGCTGATCCCAAGCCCGAGTCTGCAGCAGCTGGAATCACTTCAAGCAACACCAGACTCGGAGAGAAGGGTCAGTGTGGGGGAGAGGGGATGGATTGTTGTTCAGTGTTGATGTGTGGGTCGGGACCCCCAGTGTGTGTGTGAGCAGCAAGTGCTGGTGACTACACTTTCTATCTGACACTTTGATGTGAGCCCTGTATCAGTATCTCAGTCTCAGATACTGGAGCATTGATGACAAGATGAGTCCTGTATCAGTATCTCAGTCTCAGATACTGGAGCATTGATGACAAGATGAGTCCTGTATCAGTATCTCAGTCTCAGATACAGGAGCATTGATGGCAAGATGAGTCCTGTATCAGTATCTCAGTCTCAGATACTGGAGCATTGATGACAAGATGAGTCCTGTATCAGTCTCAGTCTCAGATACAGGAGCATTGATGACAAGATGAGCCCTGTATCAGTATCTCAGTCTCAGATACAGGAGCATTGATGGCAAGATGAGTCCTGTATCTGTATCTCAGTCTCAGATACTGGAGCATTGATGACAAGATGACTCCTGTATCTCAGTCTCAGATACTGGAGCATTGATGGCAAGATGAGCCCTGTATCAGTATCTCAGTCTCAGATACTGGAGCATTGATGGCAAGATGAGTCCTGTATCAGTATATCAGTCTCAGATACTGGAGCATTGATGGCAAGATGAGCCCTGTATCTCAGTGTCAGATACTGGAGCATTGATGGCAAGATGAGTCCTGTATCTCAGTCTCAGATACTGGAGCATTGATGGCAAGATGAGCCCTGTATCAGTATCTCAGTCTCAGATACTGGAGCATTGATGGCAAGATGAGCCCTGTATCTGTATCTCAGTCTCAGATACTGGGGCATTGATGACAAGATAAACTGACAAAATACTTTACTGAACAATGGTTACAGAAATACATCCCCCTCCTGTGCTGTGTGTCTGTCACACAGAGACAAGCAGGCAGCTGCTCCACACAGAGACTTTCTGGAAACTTCTCCCTGATCATTGCAGCATTTTATACTGGAGAGCAGTTGGTCACTGCCACAGTTCTTCACAGAGCGCACATATAATATTACAAGAAGCACCGTGATACAAGTGTCTACTTGATACCCAATGGGAGGTTTACACACTCACCGTTGTTTACAGTAAATTCTCCGTTACTTGTGTGAAGAATGTTTCCGTTTTCCCGCACTTCACACACATACAGCTTCCCATCCTCCACTGTAACGTGTCGAACCATCAGATAGACCGTGTTATCCAGGCGGATCTGATCAGTGTTGCCCCTGTTCTGCTGGGATGAGTCCATGGGTCTCCAGTGAAGACTGACTGTATGTGAGAGTCTGGAGATGGTGCAGCTGAGTGTAACGTCACTGCCCAGCAGAGGCCTCTGTGGACTTGCCTCAACTGTGAAAAACAGATCAATGAGATTCAGAGTGAGTAGTGGTTTGTACAAGTCTAGTCCCAGATAGGACAATGACATTCTTGCTTGCTGCAGCACAACAGAATAATGTAGGCATCAATACAGAACAGATCAGTGTGTCCATATACCATAGAATATTTATATATACACACATAAATAAACAGATAAAGTACAATAGACTGTTATAGTTCAGAGTTTGTTTGAAGTTGTGTTTAATAGTCTGATGGCTGTTGGGAAGATGCTGTTCCTGAACCTGGATGTTGCAGATTTCAGGCTCCTGTAGTGAGTAGTGGTTTATACGTCTAGTCCCAGATAGGACAATGACATTCTTGCTTGCTGCAGCACAACAGAATATTGTAGGCATCAATACAGAACAGATCAATGAGATTCAGAGTGAGTAGTGGTTTGGACAAGTCCAATGACTGGGCTCAATCTCACCTCAACTGAAAACCTAGACCCACCCCTCATCCTTCTAAACTCCAGCTAGTCCAAGCCCAGAGCCACAAACACTCATCATCCCCTGGGGCATTTTGATAAAGGTTAGTTTTATTTTGCATTACTTCAGACTGCAATCTCTGCATACTATGTTCTGTGTGCTTAAGCAAAGCAAGAATTTCATTGTCCTATACAGGGACACATGACAATAAACTCACTTGAACTTGAACTTGCACCATTCTGCTCTTTTGCTTTTGTTGCATTTTTTAATGTACCTTTTATTATAATTGACTTTATCTGAACAATGAATGTGTTTTACCCAAATGTATATGACAATAAACTAATATGAATCTAAATCTGAATGTGATATTGTTCAGACTACACAGATATAGTGTTATTGATCCTCACGTTGGCAGTGTTCACACATTGTGTACACATAACACTCTAGACACTCATGCTGCATCCTGAGATTCAAGTGTTTCAGAGGTTTGTACATTAGATTTAGCTCGGTGGGGTCTGGTGGCAGAAGGTCCATGGACTGTAGTTTTATTCCACAATGCCTTTGCTTTGTCTGCACTGATCTTCAGTGTGACCCTCAGCATGTACTCCTGCAGCCTAGAATATTCTGCAATTGAGATTTCGCTGGGGAAAACATGAAGATCAAAGTCGTTGGATCAAACCTCATTCACTGTATCTCAGCAAACGTTAGAGCAATGAATAAATCCCAATCCCTTTCCACCTGTGGAGAATTATCTACAGGAGGCAAAGGCCTTGTTCATCCTCTGCTAAAGCTCCCAAGCTGTTGGAATGGTTCTGAGTGGCACCAACTTTTAGAAGTAAACTTCATTTATTAATATTGAATATTTCATTTTTGTTTATCATGAAAGAGTCTAATTCTACAATAAGGATTAGTTTTGATTCCTGAAGAGTCTCCACCCCTGCAGGCCCCGGATCCTGGAGCAGTTTTACCAGTGCCAGTGTTGGGGAATATCAGCATATTCCTGCTCCAGTCCTGGTCTCCACATGGAGAAGTGAAGGGGAGCGCTGGCAGATTCACCGCAAGAACTGTCAGCAAGTTGTGGAGTTCCTCGTTGTGAAACACATGGGTGGAAGTCCTGAAGCTGTTCATATTCACACAGGTAAATGCCAGCTGTTCACTGTGACACTGCTGGTGCAACCGGCAACACTCTGACCAGTGAATGCAAACAATGTTTAGATGTAACTGGATTGATACATTTGTCCATTTGTCCCTGTCCTGTCTCCCCCGACCGCCCTCAACTGTCCCACCAGTGTAAGTTCCACAGATGATGGACTTCCTCTGGGATCACAACCAAGTGAGGCATGGACCTGGTTCACTGGGTAACATTGAGCAGCAGTGTCACTCACTCGACAATCTCACCCCAGGCCCACAGAATCAATGAAGACAAATCTTTCCCCCAATTATTTCATTGGGAGATTCATCGGGTGGAAGAAGTCTCACAATTCCCGCCATATTTCATCATTACATGTGACATTATTGACAGAGAAACATATTGTTGATCCATGTCTCGCCCACTCACCTTTCATCCCATATATTTCATATTGT